>NC_084603.1:42248618-42498618 GCF_033807715.1 Cololabis saira
ATGTGTCAGTTTAGTTTAATAAAGGGTATATAGGTATACCAATAAAGGTGTGATTGTAAATTATAATGGGATAGCAATTCTGTGAGGGAGCCAGGAAATACAATTTTATTTTGCCTATTTTTATCCAATCTTTATTATGTTAGACCGGAAACAAAGCCCTACTACTAACACCCCTACTTTTAATCCTACGTTATTTTTGTGTAAAACATAATAAAAATTATCTGATCAAAACACAACAATTAAAAAACATAATACTTCTTAAACTGTACCATTACCCTCAAAAATTGAGCCCAAATAAAAGAAAAAAAAGAATGTGAGCAACGTTCCCCAGTGATTTAGTAGTTTGTAGAGTCACCTTTAGCCGCAATAATACCAAGTAGTTGTTTCCTGAATAACTTTTTTAACCGTTTTAACCGTTTTTCTTCGTTTTTGGAGAAGCTGATGGAAACACGCCCACTGTACGGTGGTTCCCAGCTCCTTCAAGCTGAACCCCACTGACATATCTCCAGCGCTGCCGGCAAATGTTTAGGGGGGATGAGGGGGGATGGCATCCCCTCCTGAAATAAAAACGGTCCAAATCATCCCCCCTGAAATAGAAATGGTCCAAATCATCCCCCCTGAAATAAAAACGGTCCAAATCATCCCCCCCAGAAATAAAAACGGTCCAAATCATCCCCCCTGTAAAACTGCCATCCCTCCTTTCCATCCCTTATGTCATTTCATCAATGAATGTGGTTTTACTGCTATTTCAACATTTAGAGTCATCACCAGAAAAATAACTTATTTGACAATTTTCACCTGTTTCAAGTAAATTTTCACTTAAAATAAGTAGACAAATCTTCCAGTGGGACAAGATTTATCTTCTTATTTCAAGCAAAAAAAAACTTGTTCCACTGGCGGATGAGGAAGCTGGCCATGTATGACAGAGACTGTATCAAATCATCAGGAGTAAAAATCAAGGTCAAAGGAGAAAAGAAATGTAAAACAAAAAAATATATGTATGTGTGTCTAATAATGCTAGTTAAAATATACGAGTTACAATTCACAAATAATGATCCAGTAAAACAAGAATGAATAATTTATAAAACATGGAGATCTAAAACAATGGTGCAGTGTGAGGAGATGGAGGTGAGGAATGCTATGCACCTCTGTGTGACAGACAGACAGACAGACAGACAGTATTGTACCGTGCTACAGCCTGTGGCAGGACAGATTTCCTATAGATCATAGTCCAGGCATGGACATGCACACAAACATACTTGTTTTTCAGACTGTGGGAGAAAACCTACGCAAGCATGGGAACAACATGCAACCTCCAAGGAGAAAGACTCCTGCCGGGCCCGCCAACTGAACCACTAAACCACCACGCTGCCCGCATTTAAACCATCATATATGTTTCAAAAGTGTGTAGTCAGTGGGTTACTGCAGTTTCCTTTATTAGTTTGGTCCTGTACTCTGGACGTCCTGTATGTTGAATATGAAGTCTAGGTCAGATAAAAAGGAGGAGCAGGGAACAGGATATTAGGGTGTCACAAGCTGGCAGTTTGAAAGCAGTCTTCATTACACAAAATGGAAGATGTACAGCAGCTCAGTGATGAGACAGTGATAGAGATCTGCTTATCTTGGAAATCCTCTACCAGCACCTTTATTTCCTTGTGTCTGTGTCTCTGTTTGTGGCCCAGGCGTCGCTTTCTTACCAGCGTCCATCTCCTACCTTATTGGAACAAACATCTTTGGCACGTTGGCACACAAGATGGGGAGGTAGGCAGGGAAATTACCTTTATCTGCCCTCTCCCGCTCTCCCCTTTTGGATGTGATATCTGTTTCCCCTCCTGTAAATGAGTTTTCAGTATTTATTGTGTTTGTGTGACTGGCTTTATTGAAAGCTTGATGATACAGGGTATCCGTAGTTTCAAAGTGAACATGCTTTCCCTTGAAATTGATTGTTTTTGTGGTTGTTGTTGTTGTTGTTGTTGTTGTTGTTGTTGTTGCTGTTGCTGTTGTTATCAGCCACAATCCTTCAGTGCTATCATGAATTAATGTTATTCAATGCTAAAAAGGTGACACTAGAACATCCAAACTGTTACTGTTGAACTTCTCAATAATGGACACTGCTGATGTCATCATTCGTTGTTTATGCTGGTCCTGCTGCTTGTGTTGTCCTTGGTCCTGCTGCTGGTGCTGTCCCTGGTCCTGCTGCTTGTGTTGTCCTTGGTCCTGCTGCTTGTGTTGTCCTTGGTCCTGCTGCTTGTGCTGTCCTTGGTTCTGCTGCTTGTGTTGTCCTTGGTTCTGCTGCTTGTCCTGTCCCTGGTCCTGCTGCTTGTGTTGTCCCTGGTCCTGCTGCTGCTTGTGTTGTCCTTGGTCCTACTGCTTGTCCTGTCCCTGGTCCTGCTGCTTGTGCTGTCCTTGGTCCTGCTGCTTGTCCTGTCCCTGGTCCTGCTGCTTGTGCTGTCCTTGGTCCTACTGCTTGTGCTGTCCTTGGTCCTGCTGCTTGTGCTGTCCTTGGTCCTGCTGCTTGTTGTGTCCTTGGTCCTGCTGCTGGTGTTGTCCTTGGTCCTACTGCTTGTGCTGTCCTTGGTCCTACTGCTTGTACTGTCCTTGGTTCTGCTGCTTGTGCTGTCCTTGGTCCTGCTGCTTGTGTTGTCCTTGGTCCTGCTGCTTGTGCTGTCCTTGGTCGTGCTGCTTGTGCTGTCCTTGGTCCTGCTGCTTGTGCTGTCCTTGGTCCTGCTGCTTGTGCTGTCCTTGGTCCTGCTGCTTGTGTTGTCCTTGGTCCTGCTGCTTGTGCTGTCCTTGGTCCTGTTGCTTGTGCTGTCCTTGGTCCTGCTGCTTGTGTTGTCCTTGGTCCTGCTGCTTGTGTTCATGGTCCTGCCGTAACTGCTGCTTGTGTTGTCCCTGGTCCTGCTGCTTGTGCTGTCCTTGGTCCTGCTGCTTGTGTTCATGGTCCTGCCGTAACTGCTGCTTGTGCTGTCCTTGGTCCTGCTGCTTGTGTTGTCCTTGGTCCTGCTGCTTGTGTTCATGGTCCTGCCGTAACTGCTGCTTGTGCTGTCCTTGGTCCTGCTGCTTGTGCTGTCCTTGGTCCTACTGCTTGTCCTGTCCCTGGTCCTGCTGCTTGTGCTGTCCTTGGTCCTGCTGCTTGTCCTGTCCCTGGTCCTGCTGCTTGTGCTGTCCTTGGTCCTACTGCTTGTGCTGTCCTTGGTCCTGCTGCTTGTGCTGTCCTTGGTCCTGCTGCTTGTTGTGTCCTTGGTCCTGCTGCTGGTGTTGTCCTTGGTCCTACTGCTTGTGCTGTCCTTGGTCCTACTGCTTGTACTGTCCTTGGTTCTGCTGCTTGTGCTGTCCTTGGTCCTGCTGCTTGTGTTGTCCTTGGTCCTGCTGCTTGTGCTGTCCTTGGTCGTGCTGCTTGTGCTGTCCTTGGTCCTGCTGCTTGTGCTGTCCTTGGTCCTGCTGCTTGTGCTGTCCTTGGTCCTGCTGCTTGTGTTGTCCTTGGTCCTGCTGCTTGTGCTGTCCTTGGTCCTGTTGCTTGTGCTGTCCTTGGTCCTGCTGCTTGTGTTGTCCTTGGTCCTGCTGCTTGTGTTCATGGTCCTGCCGTAACTGCTGCTTGTGTTGTCCCTGGTCCTGCTGCTTGTGCTGTCCTTGGTCCTGCTGCTTGTGTTCATGGTCCTGCCGTAACTGCTGCTTGTGCTGTCCTTGGTCCTGCTGCTTGTGTTGTCCTTGGTCCTGCTGCTTGTGTTCATGGTCCTGCCGTAACTGCTGCTTGTGCTGTCCTTGGTCCTGCTGCTTGTGCTGTTCTTGGTCCTGCTGCTTGTGCTGTCCTTGGTCCTGCTGCTTGTGCTGTCCTTGGTTCTGCCGTTATTCAGTTCTGCACTGATCTGATCACACAAATAAGATCAAAAACAGCATTTCAAAGAATGCTACAAATGAAGGTGGGACTTCGTAAAAAATCGTAAAACTGAAGGAGAAATACAGATTGTATGAAACTTTGACTTTAATTTGTGTTTGTATGAAACCAAGATCATTTACATCTTTAATTTATACTTTAACCCATTATTGAGAGCCTGCAACTCCTCAACCACTCCCTAAAGGGGCTTTCATATAGAGGGCGCAAAGCGGCAACCGCCGCTGGCTTTCCCATTCATATCGCAGAGATCGGCGGCGCCCGAATTGAACATTCTTTAAATTCACTGTGCCGCGCTGTGACGACATCTCGGCGCGTCCAATAGGAGAGAAGGTGGTGGAGGGTGAAAAAAAACTTGCAGGTTGTAGATCAGAGACAATCAACATGGAGGAAAGAATGATCTTGGCTGTGAGTCTGTGAGGAGCTGTGGGATACAAGACTGCAGGCCTATCATGACCTCAATAAAAAGGGACAAAAGTGGAGAGAAATCTCCCAGAATTTGGACATAGCAGGTGTGTTTAAAAGTGGTACGAGCCTGTATTTCCCCAAATCCTGTCTTCATGAGGATTTCATGGACCCTCCTTGCTGCTGCTGCTCGTCTCCTCCTCAGAAGAAGAACTAAAGCCAGGGCTTTTCTTTGAAGCTGGGATAGATAAGGGCGCCAGACCGGAAAAACTTTTTTCGTTCACCTGGCAACTTGCAACAAATATGTGCGCATGCGCGCCTTGCTCTGCTCCGACTCTGCGCCTTAACCGGCGGTGTGCGCGGCGCAAACTGTGCTCTATGTGAAAGCAGCTTCAGTCATGTCTCTGTAAAATGCGTTGAGAGCAGTTTTACACTGTCGCGTTAAGTAACGTCCCTGGGCAGTCTACACAGAGGTGGAGAAGAGCTTTGCCAGGGATGCTGAACGGTCCAAAACAGATCATTGACTACAGTCAAGTTTTAAATGTCATGTGTGACCATGCTTGACAAAGGTCTGTACAGTCATCCCAGGCCTGTGCGGTTATAGCAGCTAGTGAAGAACCCCAGATCTTGATGGAGTGCTGTCTGGGGAATCAGAGGGTTTGACTTTGCCTTTTAAGCACTGAAATCCTCCGGACTCTTGCTGTCCATCTTTGCCCCTCAGAGACTCAGCCTTTCAGGTTATTTATTTATTTATTTATTTATTTATTTATTTATTTATTTATTTATTTATTTATTTATTTATTTATTTATTTATTTATTTTTTAGGTTATTTATGATTGATGGGGAAGTTTCCACCACCAGATCTTTTTTTTTATAATCTCATTTATTCTCTCTATTTGGATGGCTTCATGGTTTTTCTTGCAATTCTTCGGTAACTTATTAGTGCTTTTTCTTTTCTTTTCTCTGATTGTCTGATTGGCTTATTGAGGGTGATTGGGCATTTATTTTGGTATCCCATTCTCTCTGTTACAGATGGCTTTGTGCTCTCATTGGGATGGTCGTGGTTGGATTCAGTATTCTTTGTGTAAGTATGAGGAGGACAGCTGCAACATTCAATTCAATTTTATTTATACAGTCTATTACAACAGAAGTTGTCTCTAGGATCTTTCCAGAGACCCAGAACATGAACCCCCGAGCAATTATTACATAAACAATGGCAGGTAAAAACTCCCGTAGTGGGAGAAAAACCTTAAGGCAAACAGTGGCAAGAAAAACTCCCCTTTAGGAGGGAAGAAACCTGGACCAGGACCTGGATCATAAGGGGGGACCTGGACCAGGACCTGGATCATAAGGGGGGACCTGGACCAGGACCTGGATCATAAGGGGGGACCCTCCTACTTAATCCCAGCCAAGTAGACGAGGAAAAGGGAGATAGGAAAGAAAGGTTGAAGAATAGAGAGAGGAGAGACATAGATATATTGTCAACAGTACATAAGATAAGATATATTGACTTGCTTTTAAGGCAGCGCGGTGGCTTAGTGGCACTGTAGCCTCACAGCCAGAAGGTTCCCTGTTCGACTCCCTGGCCTGACGGGAGTCTTTCTGTGTGGAGTTTGAATGTTCTCCCTGTGCTTGCGTGGGTTCCCTCCGGGTACTCTGGCTTCCTCCCACAGCCCCAAAACATGCATGCTAGGTTAATTGATGATTCTAAATTGTCCATGAGTGTAAGTGTGTCTGGTTGTCTGTCTCTAAATGTGGCCCTGCGATTGGACTGGTGACCAGGGTGGACCCCTGCCTCTTGCCTGTGATGAGCTGGGATAGGCTCCCGTGACCCTGCGAAGGATAAAGCGGGTATAGAAAATGGATGGATGGTTGGACTCGCTTTTGCAGCCAGCCTCTAGTAATCAGTTGAGGAACTGCAACCAATCTTACTTCTGCATGAGCCTCAGTCTGGAAGTTAGATGGTTGGTGCATGGAGCAGCCAGATGGTACATAATGGGTGGGGGATGGGAGATAATAATTGTAGTAATTGCATACAATCACAGTTCTGAGTATTCCACAGTATTGCACATATCATGAATCAGTTGCAAATCTCAGATGTGCTGATGTCTTTACAATAAGAACTGAAAGTCTTGTAGTTCTGACATTCATGCAGTCACTACTGTGCTTTCTTGACCAAGTGGTCTGTGTTGTATGACACCTATTTCCCCACATTCCCCATTTCTTTTCAGAAGCTGATGATCATTAGTTTGCTTCCTGAAGTCAGTGATAATTTCTTTGTTTTTTTTGGTGTTCAAAACCAATGGTATGGTAGAAGACCATCCACACAGGGGCCAGTTGGTTAAAACATCCAGTGGACGTTGTGAGGAATGCCGGTTGGTCATCTTGTGAAAGACTCTGTTGAGAAGAATGGTAAAAAAGCAGACACTGTAATTCACAACACAGCTCTCGATTTACCAGTCAATCTACGCACCTACACATAGCTTGGGCTCTGGAACCCAGCTCCTTGAAAGGGGCTGGGCCCTCCTTTACTCTGGAGTTTCTCTGCGTGAGAGGCGGCGAGCTGGTGTGGGCTTGTTTATAGCCCCCAGCTCAGTCACAATGTGTTGGAGTTCATCCCGGTGAATGAGAGGGTCACTTCCCTGCGCCTTTGAGTCGGGAAAAGGTCTCTCACTGTTGTTTGTGCCTACAGGCCAAACAGAAGTATGGAGTACCTGGCGTTCCTGGAGTCCGTGGGAGAAGTACTTGATAGTGCTCCAACTGGGGAATCCATTGTTCTACTGGGGAACTTCAATGCTCAAGTGGGCAATCACAGTGATACCTGGAGAGGCGTGATTGGGAGGAACGGCCTCCCCGATCTGAACCCGAGTGGTGCTTTGTTGTTGGACTTCTGTGCGGGTCACAGTTTTTCCATAACAAACACCATGTTCAAGCATAAGGGTGTCCATCAGTGCACGTGGCACCAGGACACCCTAGGCCGGAGGTCAATGGATCTTTGGCCGTATGTCTTGGACACTCGGACAGACCGGGCAGACCCAAACATATTGTGAAGGTCTGTGGGGAACGTCTGGCTGAGCCCTCTGTCAGGGAAGACTTCAACTCTCTTATCCGAGGTAAATTCTCACAAATTCTCGAGGGAGGCTAGGGACATTGAGTCCGATTGGACCATGTTCTCTGCCTCCATTGTCGATGCGGCAGCTCAAAGTTGTGGTGCCTGTCGTGGCGGCAACCCCCGAACCCGTTGGTGGACACCGGAAGTCAAGGATGCTGTCAGGAGTCCTACCAGTCCATGTTGGCCTGTGAGACTCCTGACACAGTAGAAAGGTACCAGCAGGCCAAGCAAGCCGCAGCTCGGGCAGTCCTGGAGGCAAAAACTCAGGTCTGGGAGGAGTTCGGTGAGGCCATGGAGGAAGACTTCCGGTCGGCCTCGAAGAAATTCTAACAAACCGTTCTGTGCCTCATAAAGGGGAAGCAGTACTCTGCCTACACCGTTTACGGTGCAGGTGGGGAATTGTTGACCTCGACTGGGGACATTGTCGGAGGGCGGAAGAAATACTTTGAGGATCTCCTCAATCCGACTGACATGCGGACTGTGGACTCTGGGACGTACTCTTCCATCACCCAAGCCAAGCCGGAATGTGTTCCAACTACAGGGGGATCACACTTCTTAACTTCCCCAGGAAAGTCTACGCCAGGGTACTGGAGAGGAGAATATGGCCCATAGTCGAACCTCGGATTCAAGAGGAACAATGCGGTTTTTGTCCCGATCGTGGAACACTGGACCGGCTCTACACCCTCCGCAGGGTGCTTGACGGCTCATGGGAATTTGCCCAATCCGTCCACATGTGCTTTGTGGATCTGGAGAAGGCATTTGACCATTTCCCTTGTGCCATTCTGTGGGGGGCGCTCAGTGAGTATGGAGTCCAGGGCCCTCTATTAAGGGCTGTTCGGTCTCTGTATGATCAGAGCAGGAGTTTGGATTGTATTGCCGGCAGTAAGTCAGACTTGTTCCCAGTGCATGTTGGACTTCGGCAGGGCTGCCCTTTGTCACCGGTTCTGTTATAATTAATATAATTATATTTTTTATGGACAGGATTTCATCTCTGCTTTTTGTAGATGATGTTGTCCGGTTGGCTTCATCAGACTAGGACCTTCAGCATGCGCTGGGACGCTTGAAGCCGAGTGCAAAGCGGCAGGGTTGAGAATCAGCACCTCCGAAACCGAGGCCATGGTTCTCCACCGGGAAACGGTGGCATGCCTTCTGCAGGTGGGAGGAGATGTCCTGCCTCAAGTGGAGGAGTTCAAATATCTCAGGGTCTTGTTCACGAGTGAGGGAGAGTGAGATTGACAGATGATGTCACATCCACTCCAGCTCCATACCTGCCTCACTCACTTGCCAGCTCCGCCTCCTCATGTCACTATGGTTTCTCCCGCTTTCCACACCTGGTCCGCATCTGTAATCAGCCCTGGGCTTTTACTTAAGCACTCCACTCCCAGCCAGTCACTGCCAGATTGTTCTTGTGTAATGCCTGACTTTCCAGCGTTTTCCCCCGGACTGATCACCTGTTGCCGACCCTGCCTGTCCCGACCTGTTCGCCTGTCTCTGTCCTGGAAATAAGCTCAGCCTTCTGTCCCTAAACACGAGTTCTGCCTGAGCGTCTCTGGTTTTTGTTTGCCTGCTCCCTGGGCTGCCTGGTGATTCGTCTGACTGACTGGCGTTTCAGTTCCTGTGTTCCAGCTTCCAGATCTACTCTCACACCACCTGTTTTCTGGTATTCGCTCTCCTACCACGATCCTGAGGACTGAACTCAGCTCTATTGCCTGCTGTGAGGTTGACTTTAATAAAGACTTTTACTATACACTCCGTGCCGTTGTGCTGCATGTGGGTCCACCACATTCCTTTGTTAGACGGATTGGTGCAGCGTCCGCAGTTATGCGGTCGGTGTGTCTGACCGTCGTGGTGAGGAAGGAGCTGAGTCGAAGGCGAAGCATTCGATTTACCAGTCAATCTAAGCACCTACCCTCACCTATGGTCATGAACTTTGGGAAATGACCAAAAGGACAAGATCGTGGATACAATCTAGGGAGATAGGGTGAGAAGCTCAGTCACCCGGGAGGAGCTCGGAGTCGAGTTGTTGCTCCTTCACATTGAGAGGAGTCATCTGAGGTGGCTTGGGGAGCTCTATCGGATGCCCCCTGTTATCACCTAATCTATATATTGTACTATATAAGTAACTTTATGATAGGGAGCTTTATATTATCTCATTTTGTCTGACAGTAATTTCTCCTTTTAAATCAAAAGCAACCAGTTTCTTTCTCTGTGTTTACAATAAATATAAAGACACTAAAATAAAAGGAAGAATTGGTTTGTTTTAGGTCCCATTTGCCAAAGACATCTATGGTCTGATTCTTCCCAACTTTGGTGTTGGCTTTGCCATCGGTAAGTATTTTGGATGTATTCACTTCATCTCTAAATATGTCCAGTTTGGTGTTTTGATGATTATTGGTTAATGTGCTTCACAGGCATGGTGGATTCCTCTATGATGCCAATAATGGGTTACTTGGTGGACCTGCGGCACGTGTCTGTTTATGGAAGTGTGTATGCCATCGCTGATGTGGCCTTCTGTATGGGATTTGCTTTAGGTAAGACAGATCCAAAACACAAAACCTTAAAAATGTATGGTGTTAGAGCATATAAGACTTCTAAAGTGAATTTGAACAGAAACTTTGCTTCATCTAGTTTACCAGAGTTTTAATTTTTGATATCAGGATTATTTGTTAACACAAAGAGCACCACATGTGGGTTCAGGTGATGGATTTGCTTTCACTGGTTCACTTAGGATAAATCCCAATTATGGTGTAATCAGGTGGAAAAAAGTATGCCTGTAGTAAATAAAATATTGGTAAAACAACCCCTAGGAGTTCATTTAAGCGCAGTTACTGCAGTGTGTGTGCTTGTAAGCCCCCATCTGAGTGGCTCGCTCCACTTAGTTCATCTCGTTCTTTGACCTGTAGAAGGAGTAAGAAGCAGTTATTCCTTAGATGCCTTCATGTGTCTTATCTGCCAAGCTCGCTGTCGCTCTTAGATAAAAGTCCCACCTCCTCCCCGGCTTCCTCCTGTGGGCTCTGGTTCAGGTTCAGGGTAAATGACACTTAAATATGTTTTATCATTAAAGTGTTTCAAGTTTTTAATCTGTCTGACTGAACTATTGTTTCGCTTTTTTAAACTATACATTAACCTTAAACCACGCTTATGTTTCCAGTCATTGTTTCATAGAATATTTCACAAATCATAGCAGAATTACAACCACATGTTTTTAACGGTCCAGTCTGTTAGGAAATGTGTGGTTCTGGGGTCCGTTTCACAAAGCAGGTTTAGTGAAAACTCTGAGTCTGTTAACCCTGAAATGAGGGAAACTCTGAGTTTTCCGTTTCACAAAGGGAGGGAACTCAAACCAGAGAAAGAGAGGTAACTCTAGCCTGTTTCACAAAGAGAGGTAACTTAAGCTCTCGGTCAGTTACCGTAGTAACAGACTCTCTGAACCTGGTCAGTTACCGTAGTAACAGACTCTCTGAATCTAACCTGGTCAGTTACCGTAGTAACAGACTCTCTGAATCTAACCTGGTCAGTTACCGTAGTAACAGACTCTCTGAACCTAACCTGGTCAGTTACCGTAGTAACAGACTCTCTGAACCTAACCTGGTCAGTTACCGTAGTAACAGACTCTCTGAACCTAACCTGGTCAGTTACCGTAGTAACAGACTCTCTGAACCTGGTCAGTTACCGTAGTAACAGACTCTCTGACTCTAACCTGGTCAGTTACCGTAGTAACAGACTCTCTGAACCTAACCTGGTCAGTTACCGTAGTAACAGACTCTCTGAACCTAACCTGGTCAGTTACCGTAGTAACAGACTCTCTGAACCTAACCTGGTCAGTTACCGTAGTAACAGACGCTCTGAACCTAACCTGGTCAGTTACCGTAGTAACAGACTCTCTGAACCTAACCTGGTTACCGTAGTAACAGACTCTCTGAACCTAACCTGGTTACCGTAGTAACAGACTCTCTGAATCTAACCTGGTCAGTTACCGTAGTAACAGACTCTCTGAACCTAACCTGGTCGGTTACCGTAGTAACAGACTCTCTGAACCTAACATGGTCAGTTACCGTAGTAACAGACTCTCTGAACCTGGTCAGTTACCGTAGTAACAGACTCTCTGAACCTGGTCAGTTACCGTAGTAACAGACTGTCTGAATCTAACCTGGTCAGTTACCGTAGTAACAGACTCTCTGAATCTAACCTGGTCAGTTACCGTAGTAACAGACTCTCTGAATCTAACCTGGTCAGTTACCGTAGTAACAGACTCTCTGAACCTAACCTGGTCAGTTACCGTAGTAACAGACTCTCTGAACCTAACCTGGTCAGTTACCGTAGTAACAGACTCTCTGAACCTAACCTGGTCAGTTACCGTAGTAACAGACTCTCTGAACCTAACCTGGTCAGTTACCGTAGTAACAGATTCTCTGAATCTAACCTGGTCAGTTACCGTAGTAACAGACTCTCTGAACCTAACCTGGTCAGTTACCGTAGTAACAGACTCTCTGAATCTAACCTGGTCAGTTACCGTAGTAACAGACTCTCTGAACCTAACCTGGTCAGTTACCGTAGTAACAGACTCTCTGAACCTAACCTGGTCAGTTACCGTAGTAACAGACTCTCTGAACCTAACCTGGTCAGTTACCGTAGTAACAGATTCTCTGAATCTAACCTGGTCAGTTACCGTAGTAACAGACTCTCTGAACCTAACCTGGTCAGTTACCGTAGTAACAGACTCTCTGAACCTAACCTGGTCAGTTACCGTAGTAACAGACGCTCTGAACCTAACCTGGTCAGTTACCGTAGTAACAGACTCTCTGAATCTAACCTGGTCAGTTACCGTAGTAACAGACTCTCTGAATCTAACCTGGTCAGTTACCGTAGTAACAGATGCTCTGAAACTAACCTGGTCAGTTACCGTAACAGACTCTCTGAACCTAACCTGGTCAGTTACCGTAGTAACAGACTCTCTGAACCTAACCTGGTCAGTTACCGTAGTAACAGACTGTCTGAACCTAACCTGGTCAGTTACCGTAGTAACAGACTGTCTGAACCTAACCTGGTCAGTTACCGTAGTAACAGACTCTCTGAACCTAACCTGGTCAGTTACCGTAGTAACAGACTCTCTGAACCTAACCTGGTCAGTTACCGTAGTAACAGACTCTCTGAACCTGGTCAGTTACCGTAGTAACAGACTCTCTGAATCTAACCTGGTCGGGACCAGGTTTATCTCAATGAACCTGGAGTTTCTCTGCGTCTCCGCCTCTTTCAGAGCCGCATGCACATTTGATTTCCTCATTCATTCAGTCAGCAGACGAGTTTTGGCGAAGTTCTGCCGTCTGTCATTAAAAACAGAGTCAGTATATATATTAGAAGTCCATTGTCACGAACATGGCATGTCCTTTTGATGAAGACACAATTGATGAAGGTGCAGCATTAATGCGCAGAGAATTAAATATTCGTTGGGAGATTCAATTCAATTTCAATTCAATTTTATTTATATAGCGTCTAATACAACAGATGTTGTCTCAAGACGCTTTCCCGAGATCCAGAACATGAACATAAACATAAATATAATTATAAATATAAATAAAGACATAAAGACAGTGGAGATGATAGTGGACTACAGGAGGAACGCAGCCCCACCTGCCCCCCTCAACCTGTGTGACTCCCCAGCAGACATGGTGGAGCTTCCTGGGGACCATCATATCCCAGGACCTCAAGTGGGAGCTGAACATCACCTCCCTCACCAAAAAAGCACAGCAGAGGATGTACTTCCTGCGGCAGTTGAAGAAATTCAACCTGCCAAAGACAATGATGGTGCAGTTTTACACGGCCATCATTGAGTCCATCCTCACCTCCTCCATCACTGTCTGGTACGCTGCTGCCACTGTGAAGGACAGGAGCAGCTGCAGCGTATCATCCGCTCGGCAGAGAAGGTGATTGGCTGCAATCTTCCATCTCTCCAGGACCTGCACGCCTCCAGGACCCTGAAGCGTGCAGGAAAGATTGCAGCAGATCCCTCCCACCCCGGACACAAACTGTTTCAGACTCTTCCCTCTGGCAGGAGGCTGCGGTCCATCAGGACCAAAACCTCACGCCACAAGAACAGTTTTTTCCCGTCTGCAGCCTTCCTCATCAACAAGGCCCCGGTCCCCCCTCCCCCCCCCCCCGACTACCAAGGACTGCCCCCCCATCCCACTCTACGTTACATTAACGTAAATATTCCAACCCCGTAACATTTGTACAGACTCATATCCGGCACTTTACAAACCTCATTGTACATTTCTGTTTATACTTTTTACCTATCCTAAGTTTCTAAGTCACTTTTGTACAGACTCACCCGGCACTTTAAAACCTCATTTTGTACATTTCTGGTCTACATTTTATTTTACTGTTTATACTTTTTATTGTTTATACATTTCATTCTATTTTATTTTATCTCTTATATATTTGTTTTTATATTTGTATTGTGTTGCACCAATCCCCATAACAAATTCCTCGTGTGAAAACTTGGCAATAAACCCCTTTCTGATTCTGATTCTGATTCTGATAATCCCCCGAGCAATTATTACATAAACAATGGCAGGTAAAAACTCCCATAGTGGGAGAAAAGCCTTAAGCCAAACAGTGGCAAGAAAAACTCCCCTTTAGGAGGGAAGAAACCTGGACCAGGACCTGGATCATAAGGGGGGACCCTCCTGCCGAAGGCCAGAGTGGGGGAGATGGTTAACAGACCGCGTAATACATGTATATTACATAGTCTCATTACAGGCAAAGCAATATATTAATCCTTTATTTGTTATATTTGTGATGATTGAATTGTTTAATGATTTCATAATATATTCTAATTTTTTGAGACTTTTTATTTGGGGTTTTCATAAACTGTGAGCCATCATCATAAAAATTATAACAAATAAAGGCTTGAAATATCTCACTTTGAATGTAGTGGGAAATAATATTTGTTTCACCTTAAGTTGAATTTACTACGAATGAAGTTTTGCAATATATTCAAATTTTCCGACCTTCACCTGTATATTATTACATAAATAAATAAGAGCATAATATGTGTCTGTATTGGTTCAATACGGAACGCAACTTTTAATTCCCAATTACGGAACAATTCCGTATTTCCAGGGACGGGTGGCAAGCCTACATAAACCTGTCCAAGCCATCAAGGGGTTCCACAGGATTGCAGGTGAATGATGTAGAGATCTGTTAAATTAATTTTATATTATATTCTGTGCTGCGGTGTTACTCTTTTTTCGAAAAACATGTTCAAATTCGCCGTATGCGCGCATTAAAATCTCTAATTCCATTCGGGGGGAAAAGGACACGGCGTGAAGTATGTGGATCTTCAGATGCAAACTAATGTTTCCCCAAAGGGATTTTGTAAATTGAAATGTTAAATAAAGTTTAAAAAAAAAAGTATGTGGATTTAGTTGTCGCCGGTTGCCATGGTGAATCGTTGTATCAGGGCTCCATAGATACTGGCTTTTTATAGTTGTGGTGCACGCGCTTAACTCCAGGTGAAACTACTTAGAGTTGAGTAAATTACCTCAAATCCGCTGTTCTGGAACCGAAAACTCAGAGTTTCCGATCTCAGAGTAGATCAACTAAGAGTTCAGGATTAGACTCAGAGTTTGTTGAACCTGCTTTGTGAAACGGACCCCTGGTCGTGTGTGTCCGGGTTAAAAGGAATGCTGTTTCTAAATCAGTCAGGCTAAAGCCAATTAGTGCAAGCATTACCACAGCCACGTTTGGGGGCGCGTGGCAATAGTATCTGATAACAATTACTCTTAGTATTAAGCAATACAACCTTAAACTTCAAACAATCAATCTTTTTCTGAAGTTGTGTTTTGACATCTGAATCAGTAGAATCTAAGAAAGGACCAAAAAATAAATATAACCTTCAACACATCCAGTGACCACAAAAAACACTTTAAGTAAGACACACTTTAGGAAGCCCTTTAAAAAGATCTAGAAGGGCTGATTTTCTCAGACTTATTTCTACCATCACCTGATCTCAACCCATACAGAATGTACAGAATGTATGTGTTGTTCTCCAAGGGGGCAACTCTTTACATACCGTCACCAAAACTGCATTGGACTGAAACTTTGATGATAGAATTGCCATCAGAGTTTGTTTACGGAAATGAATAATTGAACTTATTCTGCTCAGATTAAAGCCCCTCATGGCCCCAAACCATGAAGATGGCTGTCCGTGTGTCATTGTAGGTGCGCTGCTCTTTTTTCTATTGAAACCTACATTTTTCTTTTCGTGAACAGTCACTTGTCAGGAGGAATGAAGCATTGTTTCAAAGAGCTGTGTGGGTACCAACACGTTTCTTCATGTCGGCACCAGGCATTTGCCAGCTCTGTACGCGTTTCTTTTGATATTACACTAATGCTATGAAGGTTTCATACTGCGAATACTGACAAGCAATCTTTTCCTGTTAAGGGCCATCCATCGGAGGATCCGTAGCTGAGAGCATTGGCTTTCCCTGGCTGATGACCATCATTGGAGTTATTGATATTTTCTTCGCTCCACTGTGCATCTTCCTCAGAAATCCACCCGGACAAGAAGAGAAAATTGTAAGATTCAAAACACATCTCAATAGAACCAACCAGATTTTACATAAGCACACAGAAATATGCATGCTTTGGAAATCAACCTCAAACACAGGACACGTTTATAGTTTATTCAATTTAAAATCACAGAAATGTTTAAAAATAATGTTCCTCAGAGAAAGATTTAAAGGGTCAGGTATTTGAGAGAATGCACTATCCAATATCAACAGATGCGGGCAGGGCCGCCGCAAGGGGTGTGCGAACCGTGCGACCGCACGGGGCCTCGCGGCCCAAGGGCCCTTGCGCTATGGGCCGTTTTTTTTTTTTTTTTTTCAATTTTTTTTCCTTTTTTCGCTTATAAATATCAACAGTCACATTCCATTACAGACCTAAATGTGTACTAGTCTGTGCATATCAATAAATATATGTGCAATGATGCGCGTGTCTGTTGTTCAATACAACTGATCAGACCAAGCGCAGACACAAGCTGCTCTGATCCAGACGGGTGGAGTTGGAACAAACTGTCACACAATGTCGAGAGAACAAGACAGATTCAGGAAATTTCCATCAGGGGATGAAAAAAGAAAACAACTAAAGAAAATGGAAGATTTTAATGCCTCTCTGAAAGGCTCGGTTGATAAATTTGTTACAAAAAGCACCGATCCGACCGGGTCTCAAGCAGCCGTGGGGCCCCGCGTCGAGGAAGCCCAGATGATGATGAGGCAGGGGAAGGTATCCAGTATTTTGCTAATTGGAGAGTTAAAATTGCGCATATAGACACCCGATCCGACCCGAAAAACCCAAAAATTTTGCGAGGGCCCCCCTGTCCATTTCGCACAGGGCCTCGCAAATCTCCCAGACGGCTCTGGATGCGGGACATCAGAATTTTCAATGCAGAGCATCCAAAGTTATACGTGTAGCATACTCACACATTTAAGGATCATATTAGCTGTTCTCTGTTTCACAAATGTATTCCAGCCTTTATAATTAACGCTTGAACCATGAAATAATCCGTATCCCAGATTGTTTTTTGAATAGACTGGATGCTGTCTGCTGCAGACCAAACTAGAGAGAACCACCCAGACCGTCACCAGACACAGGCTCTGTCATGGTATGAGCTTGTATTTATGTCCTTAGTAAGGCTCATTTCCACTTCTGTGATGGAAGCAATAATGCAGGGACGGACATTGAGATTTAGGAGCAATATCTGCTGCCTTAAACACCACACCTCTTCCAGGAATGTCCATGTATTTTACAACAGAACGATAGATAGATAGAAAGAAAGAAAGAAAGAAAGAAAGAAAGAAAGAAAGAAAGAAAGAAAGAAAGAAAGAAAGAAAGAAAGAAAGAAAGAAAGAAAGAAAGAAAGAAAGAAAGAAAGAAAGAAAGAAAGAAAGAAAGAAAGAAAGAAAGAAAGAAAGAAAGAAAGAAAGAAAGAAAGAAAGAAAGAAAGAAAGAAAGAAAGAAAGAAAGAAAGAAAGAAAGAAAGAAAGAAAGAAAGAAAGAAAGAAAGAAAGAAGTTCAAGTTTTAAAACTCCAGCTTAAAAGTATCTGTGCAGATTGGAACTTTATTCAAAATGCAGCTGAGAACCTGGATTTAAATAAACTGAGTGTTTCAGCTAATCTGACTTTCTGTGAGTTTGTTCCAGACATGTGGAGCTTAAAAACTGAATGCAAATTCTCCATGTCTGGTTCTGGTTCTGAGGGGTCTGGAAGGCTCATACTGGGTCAGGAGGTCCCTGATGTGTTCTGGTCCTGGACCATTCAGAGCTTTATAGACCAGCATCACAACTTTAAAGTCTGTCCTGTGAGTGACAGACAGCCAGGTAAAGACCTCAGAGCTGGACTGATGTGGTACTTTGTTGGTCCAAGTGAGGACTGCAGGTCTGGATGAGCTGCAAGTTTAACTGTGTTTTGGTAAAACTGTAAAGATGCTGTTACAATAATCAAGCTACTAAAGATAAATGCTTATACTAGTGTCTCCAGGTCCTGCTGAGAAGTCAGATATTTTATCCTTGATATATTCTGAAAATGATAGTAGGCTGACTTTGTTATTGCCTTAATGTGTTTTTCCAGATTTAGGTCTGAGTCCATCACTACACCCAGATTTGTGGCCAGGTTGTTAGTTTTTAGGTATGGAGATTGAAGCTCTGTGGTGACCTGTGATCTTTCAACTTTGGCTCCAAAGACAGTTACCTCAATTTTGGCACATCCTGTCATTAATCTCCTCAAAGCATTTACCAAGAGGCTGTACAGGGCCTCGGCCTCCTGGTGACATTGTTATATACAGTATATCTGTGTGTCATCTGCATAGCTATGGTAGTTTATTGTGTTGTTCTTTATGATCTTTATAAACAGTGGGAGCTTGTAGATGTTAAACAGAAGAGGTTCCAGGGTGGAACCTTGAGGAACTCCACATGTGATTCTTGTCAGCTGTGATGTAAAGTTGCCTGACAGAAATTAGCTCCTGTTCTCTAAGTATGTTTTGAACCAATTTAGTACAGTTCTCCAGTTGCTTGAGTAAAATATTGTGTTCAGCTTATCAAATGCAACACTGAGATCCAATAAAACTGAGACTGGCATTTTTCCACCGTCTGTATTCAAGTATATGCCATTAAACACTATGGGCCCGATTTACTAAGATCCTAAATAAAGAGTACTAAATTGCGTGTGCACTGAAAAAGTTTGCGCGTGCTGTTGTTGTGTGTTTTGCGGGTGATCAACTAAGATTGCGTGCGCAATTGATAACAGGTGCAAACAGCAGTATTTAAAGGAGCCGTCTGTAAGAAATGGCCAAAACTGGTACTGCAGTCACTTTCCAAATATTGTTGAGCGGCGTGTACCCTCCCCCTCCTCCCCCCGACCAGAGGTTGCCAGGTAGGCTGCAGAATGCAGCAGGAACGTAGGCTGCCATGGCTGCAATAATTGGAGCCGAGCTTGCAACCCGGATGCCGAAACAATACTGACTTGGTGATTGGGAGATAGGTGGAGGGTGGAGCTTCAGAAACAATACTGACTTGGTGATTGGGAGATAGGTGGAGGGTGGAGCTTCAGAAACAATACTGACTTGGTGATTGGGAGATAGGTGGAGGGTGGAGCTTCAGAAACAATACTGACTTGGTGATTGGGAGATAGGTGGAGGGTGGAGCTTCAGAAACAATACTGACTTGGTGATTGGGAGATAGGTGGAGGGTGGAGCTTCAGAAACAATACTGACTTGATGTTTGGGAGATAGGTGGAGGGTGGAGCTTCAGAAACAATACTGACTTGGTGATTGGGAGATAGGTGGAGGGTGGAGCTTCAGACCAAAACAAAAAATGACAACATAAACATCAGTTGAGGGCTGCAACTCCTCTTTTTAAACTGGAATATCTTGGCTTGAGTGCTGTTGTCAGTGACATAAGTATTTGAAATGAACATGATTTTTAAATGTCTGTTGACATATCGGGGTCATTTTATGATTCGTTTTATTATTGCTCTTACATACAGCTCCTTTAAATGAGGTGTTGCGTGTCTTACGGTTTGCTGCGCAAACTTTGCGCCATGGAGAGTCTGGATGGAGAGCAGGATAAAGTCGCAAGCGCAAAATGAAATTTGACGAGTTGGAGTTAGAGATATTAGTGGAAGAGGCAAATTGTTGTGCTGTATTCAGCACCCCTGCCGTGAAAAGCACCCCCTCGTATATTCAATGATAAGTAGACCAAGAAAAAAAACAACACACTGACACTTCAATATATTTATATATACACACTCACACAAACACATACTTAGGAGTTTATTTTATATATATTTACAAATATTATGGACTACACAGTAAGCAGGCTATTAATTAATGACATCAATAACCATTTACCCGATTTTTGTCATCTGTGACTGTGATTGTGGGAAAGTATGACTATTGTGGAATCCATGAGCGCATTTAAACATGAGTCATTAACACAAAACTGGACGCTAAACAGAACATGACACGGAATGGGAATATCATTTTTGTCAGACGAGGGGGTGCTTTTCACGGCAGGGGTGCTGAATACGGCACCGGGGTATGACAACTGCAGAACAAGTATAGGCGCACAATAAGAAACACTTTTTTCTCCATGAAAACACGTGATTTATTTATTATCACAAATAAAAAAATGAATGTGCCTCCTGTGGCAACCTTTTGCTGAATAATACTCGATTTAACATTCAAATAAAATATTTCTCCTTTTGCATGTGGAGATTAGCACCTTCCTTTCGAACGTATTAAATACAGACGCAATCACAATCCCCGCAACAACTTTCAGGCTTGGTAAATCTCATTGCGCGTGGTAAATTTTTCTGGCGGGTACGCCCCATATTGATTATTCATCAGGGCAAAAGTACTAAATGAATAGCGTGTGCTATTTTGCGCATTTGAGAGGCGCAGTCCTCTTTGCACGCTGTTAGTAGATCAGCTGGCACTTTGGTTTGCGGGTGCTGTCAAGTTTGCACACGTTTTTGCACACGCAAACCTTTAGTAAATCAGGCCCTATGTGTTCTGCTGTCTAAAAGCTGACTGGAAGTCATGATAGCAGTTGTTTTGTGTTTAAAAGTAATTTAGCTGTTGAAAAAAATGCTTTTTCAGTGATCTTACCTGAATATGGAAGATTCGAGATCAGCCTGTAGTCGTTCATTTGAGTCTTGTCGAGATTGAAAGTTCACAATCTGTAACAGGTCTGACTCCACAATCCGTCCAGTCCTGAATAGGTGGATGAAAATGGATGGATGTAGGCTACTGCTGCACACCTTATGACATTTTTGCAAGAATGGGCCAAAATAACTTCCCTGCTTCACAAAAGAACATTACTTGATGTCAGGCCAGCACGCAGCTCCCGAAGCTCCGGCCTGCAAACATGCACAAAAGAGAAAAAAGGGGGGCCAGTACAAGAAACTACAGAAGTGATGGACAAAAATGATGGCTATGAGATACTTATAATAAATAAAAATGGAAAAAGAGAAGAGGAGAAGAGAAGAAGGGTGAGAGACACCGCCCAGCGGATCATGTCGGTCCCCCCTGCAGCATAAGCCTATAGCAGCATATCTACCACCAAGCTATATTTGAGACTAACTATTATAGTCTTGTTCTATAGCTGCAACTATGACTACTGACTCTAACACACTAGAGTTTACACTACCTAGAGATTTAATTCAATTCAATTCAATTTTATTTGTATAGCGTCTAATACAACAGATGTTGTCTCTAGACATTTTCCAGAGACCCAGAACATAAACCCCGAACATGACCCCCCTAACACCAACGACAAATAAACGACAAATCCTGATCGAAAACAACACCAAGGTTTCTCACAGTTGCACTGGAAGCCATCGCAACACCATCTAATCCCTTCCTAAGATGCTCTGGACCAAGAATGATAACCTCTGTTTTATCTGAATTTAGAATTAAGACATTTCTGGACATCCAGTCCTTGATGTCCCTAAGACATGCCTGAAGTTTAACCAACGGTTCTGTCTCATCCGGCTTCATAGACAAGTAGAGCTGCGTATCATCAGCATAACAATGAAAGTGTATGCCGTGATTCTGGATTATACTTCCCAATGGCTGCATGTATAAACTGAACAAGATTGGCCCTAGCACTGAACCCTGCGGAACACCATAACAGACCTTTGACTGTTCTGAAGAAACTTCATGTACATGAACAAACTGGAACCTGTCAGATAGATATGATTTAAACCAACATAGAGCTGTCCCTTTAATCCCAACAACATGCTCTAACCTGTGCAGTAAAATGCCATGATCTATAGTGTCAAAAGCAGCACTGAGGTCCAGTAGAACCAGTATGGATACTAATCACTTATCTGAGGTCCAGTAGAACCAGTATGGAAACTAATCCCTTATCTGAGGTCCAGTAGAACCAGTATGGACACTAATCCCTTATCTGAGGTCCAGTAGAACCAGTATAGACACTAATCCCTTATCTGAGGTCCAGTAGAACCAGTATGGACACTAATCCCTTACCTGAGGCCCAGTAGAACCAGTATGGACACTAATCCCTTATCTGAGGTCCAGCAGAACCAGTATGGACACTAATCCCTTATCTGAGGCCATAAGAAGGTCATTCGTGACTGGAACCAGTGCTGTCTCTGTGCTATGATGCATTCTGAACCCTGACTGAAAGACTTCAAACAGATCTTTTGGAAGAAGGTAAGGCAACATTACAACTGCTGAAAGCCTTTATGTCTCAGCTGTGCTGCAGCTCTGAAATGCAAAAACTGATTTAGATTAATATTAAGAAATTAAATTAAGTTGACGGGGTGTTTGCAAAGAGATGAGGGTTTAAATAAATGTTTGAAATTGTCCTGATATGAGGTTGTATGATATCTTAAAGAAAATATACCAACAATTGTGTAAAGCCTGTGCCTATAGGCTATACAGCAGGGCAACTGGGTTGGTTTTAGTTAGGACGCATGCTTTAAAAAAATTCAAAGTTCAGACATAGGATCCAGGTGGGATATGCCAATCCATTTATTCAATATGCAGCAGCACTCAAAATGAGCATAAATCCACTGTTTAAACTTATAAACATAAACCTGTGACTGAACGCCTCTGTCTGTCTTCCCCCTGTCGCACCTGAGTGCAATCACCAGGACGGTAATATTGGTTTCTATGACAACCACCCACCAAGACCTATTGAAGGATTGACAGGTCTAACATGACGTCACCATAAGGGGAATATCAATTCATACTCAGTTTGAGATTCATTTAGTAATATGTTTAAATAGATAAAATAAAATAAATCAAAGTATTTTGGCTCCAACAAATTGAAATTTTGCCTTTTAATAGTGGCCACACTTTAATGCAGTGTTTATAAGGAGAGAAAAACAAGGTTTAGGTCAGAGGTCAAATGTATTTACATTGTCACAAACCGGGCCAGTCAGTGACAAAGAGGGAGTCCACACATGGAGTACCAATTCAAAAATTGTTATTATTATTATTAGTAAATCATATCACTTAGAATTAGATCAATAAATCATTAAAGTAAAAATGTAATCAAAGTAAACCAAAAAGTATATGTAGGTTTAAATGTAGAGTGTCAGTCATGTATGCTGTGTGTGGGTGAGTGAAGTGTGCTGGGTGCAAGTGTTGTATGCAGGAGGAAAGAATACTTAGTTCCCCATGGCAGGTGGAAACCCAGAACCAAGCCCAAGTCTGGGAGCAGCAAGAGAGAGCAAGCAGGGGTAGATAGCCTTAAATACACTGGCTCACACAAACACAAAGGTGAGGCCAATTGAGCTGACGACCTGCCCACAACTTCCATCCAGGAAGCAGAATGGCCAATCAGTAGGGAGGGGGACGGGCCGTCACAATATAACACATTTAAAAACAAAGTGCTTGACAATTAGAAAACAGTAAAACTACGACGGACAACAAAAAAAAAGGAAATTACGAGAATAAAGTCATAATAATATGAGAATAAAGTTGTAAAATTACGAGAATAAAGTCATAATATTATGAGAATAAAGTCGTAATATTTTGAGAATATAGTCGTAATATTTTGAGAATAAAGTCGTAATATTTTGGGAATAAAGTCGTAATATTACGAGAATAAAGTCGTAATATTAAATATATTATTAATATAACTTCACAAGATGCTCAATATTCCTCATTTTAACACAGGGAGAAGATGCTCTTCCTGTTAAAGTTCTCATAAATTATATTCTCATAATATTACGACTTTATTCTCATAAATTACGACTTTATTCTCATAATATTACGACTTTATTCTCATAAATTACGACTTTATTCTCGTAATATTACGACTTTATTCTCGTAATATTACGACTTTATTCTCGTAATATTACGACTTTATTCTATTACGACTTTATTCTCGCAAAATTATTGTTACGGTATGGTTTTCTAAGGACCCAAGTGCAGGAGAGAGAGGGAGGCCAGAGGCAGGAGTTCTCAAAAGCAAAAGGTTTTAATCCACAAAAGGCAAAAACAAGGCGCTGCAGAGCAGGATCAAAAAACACAAAACCAGGCCACACACGGGCAAAGTTCCGGGGGCCGTCCTCGGGACTGGACAGACCGGCGAGACAGCTCGGGGGGGCGTCCCCGAGGCCTAGGCCTGGGTCTTGGCATGGGTCTTGGCGGGGGGCGTGACGGGGACTCTTGGCTGGGCTCTGGGACTGGACGGGGCTCTGGAACAGGACGGGGCTCTGGAACAGGACAGGGCTCTGGAACAGGACGGGACTCTGGAACAGGACGGGGCTCTGGAACAGGACGGGACTCTGGAACAGGACGGGACTCTGGAACAGGACGGGGCTCTGGAACAGGACGGGACTCTGGAACAGGACGGGACTCTGGAACAGGACGGGACTCTGGAACAGGACGGGACTCTGGAACAGGAGCAGACAGGATGCGGGGAGCCGGAACAGGAGCAGACAGGATGCAGGGAGCCGGCGTCGGGGGGCAGAGGATCCCCGGAGCTGCCCGAGTGGGGACCCGGGTCCGTAGCGCTGGCTGCGGGGGTACCCAGGTCCGAGGCGCTGGCTGCAGGGGAGCCCAGGTCCGAGGCGCTGGCTGCGGGGGAGCCCGGGTCCGAGGCGCTGGCTGCGGGGGAGCCCGGGCCCGAGGCGCTGGCTGCGGGGGTACCCGGGTCCGAGGCGCAGGCTCCGGGGATACCCGGGTCCGAGGCGCCGGCTGCGGGGATACCCGGGTCCGGGGCGCCGGCTGCGGGGGTACCCGGGTCCGGGGCGCTGGCCCCCCCTCAAGGGACAGATCCCAGATGTCCCCACAGTCCACATCCAGGGTGGGCTGGGGGGGAACACGGGTCCTCGGAGCTGGCTGGGGACGGTCCGGGACCATCACCGGAGCAGGGGCTGATGCGTCCGGGACCACCACAGGAACAGGGACAGGTGCGTCCGGGACCACCACTGGAACAGGGACAGGTGCGTCCAGGACCACCACAGGAACAGGGACAGGTGCGTCCGGGACCACCACTGGAAGACGGACAGGTGCGTCCGGGAACACCACTGGAACAGGGACAGGTGCGTCCGGGACCACCACTGGAACATGGGGAGGTGCGTCCGGGACCACCACTGGAACAGGGACAGGTGCGTCCGGGACCACCACAGGAACAGGGACAGGTGCATCCGGGACCACCACTGGAACAGGGACAGGTGCGTCCAGGACCACCACAGGAACAGGGACAGGTGCGTCCGGGACCACCACTGGAAGACGGACAGGTGCGTCCGGGAACACCACTGGAACAGGGACAGGTGCGTCCGGGACCACCACTGGAACATGGGGAGGTGCGTCCGGGACCACCACTGGAACAGGGACAGGTGCGTCCGGGACCACCACAGGAACAGGGACAGGTGCGTCCGGGACCACCACAGGAACAGGGACAGGTGCGTCCGGGACCACCACTGGAACAGGGACAGGTGCAGGAGCTGGAGCCGGAACAAGCTGGGGCTGGGGTTGGCGCTGGCGCTGACGCCGTCGTCGTAGCCTCCCCTGAGCCTGCAGGCTCCTGGGCCCACCCAGAGCCAGGCGTGTTCCCCAAAAGGGGTCCCAATACTCCCCCTCCTCGGCCCGGCGCAAAAACTCCCTTAACGTGAGGCGCTCTCCCGCTGGGTCCATTGTGGTCGGTCCGTTCTGTTAGGTTGTGGTTTTCTAAGGACCCAAGTGCAGGGGAGAGAGGGAGGCCGGAGGCAGGAGTTCTCAACAAAAAGGGTTTAATCCACAAAAAGGCAAAACACAAGGCGCTGCAGAGCAGGATAAACAAAAACCAGGAACAGGAAAAAACAACGAGGAGACATGGAGGAAGAACCAGTACGGACCGACAGGGAACCAAGGAATGACAAGACAAGATATACTGAGGGGATAACGAGACATGACGAGACACAATCAGGGCAGATGGGACACAGGCGGGGCAAGACAGAAACTGAAAGTCAAACTGGGGGAAGTGTCAAACCCTGACAATTATGACTTTATTCTTGTAATTTCCATTTTTTTTTGTCTTAGTTTAGCCCTAATACTCTATACTATAATAATATAAAACATATTTTGTAATTTAAAAGCAGGAAAATATAATAAAAAGCATTTAAGAAACAATAAAATCAAAATAACAGTACTGTCTTATCTGTCTGTGTCATACTCTACTCAGAATTGAAAGCCAAAGAGGAGAAATTCGTTTTCAAAATTGACCCGAACCTTTTTCTAAAGTCTGGCCAGTGCAAATATGAAAAAGCAAGCTGTTCCACGATTTTGAGGCTGCCACTGCACAAACTCTATCACTTCTATACTTCAAACATGATCTGGAAACAGCCAGAAGCAACTGGTTGGTTGACTGTAGTGCTCTTACTGGTGTATGGCTGTGCAGGAACTCTGACATATAAGAGGGCCCGATTTAAAACTCTAAAACCAACAATTCAGAATCAGATGGGGAACCAGTGCACAGATGGAAAGACTGGAGTTATATGATCACGCTTCTTGGTGCCAGTTAAAAGTCAAGCTGCTGCGTTCTGAACCAATTCCAGATGTTGCAGAGAAGATTGGTCTAAAACAACAAACAGCATTGCAGTAGTCTACGCGTCCGGTAACAAAAGCATGAATCACTTTTTCGAGGTCCTTTGCAGGGAAATAGGGCTTCACCTCAGCAATGACTTGTAGGTGGAAAGAGCTTGATTTTACTACAGCACCAATCTTTTTGTCCAACTTAAGGGCTATCACTAACACACAAAACATAATTGCATCCAAAAACATCAGCTTGGTTCTGTTTTTTCATAGGCTGAGGGAGAATCAACAGCTTTCATTCTTGTCTTTCAGGCTATCTTGATGGACAGCAGCTGCTCAATGAAGACAAGGTCCTACTCCACACAGGGGGCACACTACCAGGGAGAAAGCATGGATCCAGAATATGATGATTATGATTAATGGAAGCCATCCAGGTTAACCCTTAAGAAGATTTATTTTGTTGTACAAAAAAATAAGGAATACAGAAAAAAAAACAGCCAAGATTTTTCCATCTGAATGTCCTGCAACCAGTTGTCACTATTCAATGTTCTCTTAGTAGTTGTACTTGAGCAAACCAAAGTTGTTCTTGATCTATGATTGAAAACAAATTGTGTAAAATATTTTTTGCCAACAGCCTTATTCAGTGGGGAGACGTGTCAAAAAACCTTTTTGAGACCGTAGGAAGGTGCTAGCAACGAGTGTGCTTTGATGTTTTATTTTGAATACAGATCAGTCCTATTCTTATTCTGATCATTGAGTTTTATCAACTGTGTGTCAATAATGTTGTGCAGAGTATTAGCAGAATTTGGTGTTCAAGTTGGTGATATAATGGGTAATAAAATATGTGAAGAAACCATTTAATTTTTTTGTCTGTTTATTTTATTTGGTTCTTGTTTTTTTTCCCTGTAGAATTATTGTTTGTCTTTCCATGGATGCTGTCATCAAGAAACAGATAAAGAAAACCAGTGCCCTGCTTCCAGAAACCATGCCAAATTAAAACAACCATACCAAATCACATTCATACATGAACTTAGAATGATCCAAAACAGGATGATCACACCCACGTTGGGCTGGTTAGAAGAAACTGGTCACTCTTACACATCCTGTCATTAGGTCTGATTTTCTATATATATATTTCAAATAGTTATTATACTCATTTAGTTTTCTATTTTAGTACTTCTCAAATTGTATAAGTATATAAACATTAATGGGACATCACAACTTATATGATGTGTTGAGCACTAGGTTCACGTGTAAATTAAATACAAATATGTGCCACATTTACCCACATTTTACTGGAAATGAAAGATAACGCACTTTCTGTCCGTCAAGATCCAGTGATTGCTGTGATTCCATGAAAAGAAAAAGATTTACTCAGCCATAATTTTGAAGAAAAAGATTTTTGCACAGTGGCAAGAAGAATCCCGTGGAGTGAAGCGGTTTTCTACATTAATTTCTGTATTAATTTGCCAGAAAACGTGATTTTCGTCCAAGTCATGACAATAGAGAAATACAATGTGTTATGCTGATTAAATACAACTATAATTTCTTGAGTTTTTTTGAAAACATCCATTAGACATTCACAGTAGTGGAGGAATCGGTACGAGCACCCTTGGAGATGATAGAGTAATAATGTAACCTTGTTCGTCAGCAGAGACTTCAACATCTTCCGGGATCTCTGGATCAGAGCTAAACAACGTTCAGGAGTAATTCTGGACCATTCCTCATTCCAGAACTGCTTCAGTTCAGAAACATTTGTAGGATGTCTGGTGTGAACGGCTGTCTGGGGCTCATTCCGTTCCACAGCATCTCGTTGAAGTTAAAGTCTGGACTCTGACTGGGCCAGCCCAGAAGGTGCATTTACTTCCAGGTTTAGGGTGTCCTGCTGCATCACCCAACTCCTACTTAAGCTTCAGATGGTGGACAGACACCCTGGCATTTTTCTGTAGATTTGAATACATTTAGGAATTAATTTTCCCCTTAGTGAAGGTAGAGGGTCCAGATCCCAAGGCACCAAGCCCAAATCCACCATACTTCCCTGTTGGTGTGAAAATGTTTTATATTGGTGAACTGTGCCCGGGTGGCATATGCAGCATTGACTATTCTTCCCAACCAATTTAACTTTTGTTTCATCAGTTCACATTCACCAACTAGTGTTGTGGGTTGATCAGGTGCTCTTTGGAAAACTGCACTGCCTTTCTCTATGGTGTTGTGAACATTCTACCCCTTCAACATCTGCCATATGGTAGACTCATAAATGGAGATGTTTGCATGTTCCATTGATGTTTTCAAGAAGTTAACTGTCAATCATGGGTTTTTCTTCTTCATTTCAACGCTGGGCATTGTGTGTCCTCTTGGCTGGTCCTCCATGTTCAGTACTGAACTATCTCCATCTCTAGACAGTTTTTCTAGACCCGTGTTTTTCAACCCTTGTGCTTGACACACACTGTCCTGCATGTTTTAGATGTTGCTCTGCTCTAATAACCATGAGTTTGTCATCAAGATTCACAGGAGCCTTCAATGGTCCACTAATGGCGCTTTTCCATTAGTACCTACTAGCCCGACTCGACTCGCCTCGGTTTGGTGCTTTTCCACTAGGGGTCCAACGTTCCGAGTAGATACTTTTATTTAACTATTCTGCCGAGGTTCTAAGCTGCTGAGTCGGCTGTATCTGACATCATCACACTACAGGCCACCGATTGGTCGGGGGGTTGGAGTCAGACGTCTGAGTCAGGAGGAGGAAATCAGCGACTCGCGGCTTTTTCATTTTATTCCACCAGCAATGGCAGCGCATGATCCAACTCTGAGGTGCAGATGCTCCTAAACCTGGTGCTGAGGAGAGAATTAAAAAGGATCTAGACGGAGATAAGGAACGACCAGATCTACCAGGAGCTCTGTCTCTTCATAGCTGCGCACGGCTCCAGCTGACTTTTCAGCAGCACAGAGACAAACAAAAAAAAAAAGTGTCGCCGGTTGAAGCTTCTTTCACTCTCATTTTTTAACTTGATATGGAACACAAGCCACAGATCCAGCAGCACATCTATCATCTCCTCCAGGTTCTACATCTTTAGTGTTGTTGTCTTCTTCATTTAGATACACAATCAAATACGTCACAGCAGCTTCTCCAACCTCCTACTTCTCCAGATGCTGAATTGTTATGGAAAAGAAACTTGGCATAGTTGAGCCGAGTAGGTACTAGTGGAAAATATGTTGCCATAAGTTTGAGGTGGGTGTGTCGCTGAGCCGAGCAACATCTAAAACATGCAGGACTGTGAATCCTGAGGCCCAGGGTTGGAAAACTTGACTTTCTGTTCGCTTCCAGCCTCATGCAGATCAACTACTCCTGATCAAATGTCTTGAGAGACGTGGCTCACATGAGCAGATGCTTCCTATGAACAACAAATATTTGAGTGTCTTTATTAATCAAAGTATCTCAAAGCCATTCCTTCAAACCATTTCATTAATTGGGATCCAGGTATGCACACTGCTGACTCTAATTAGCTTTTGTTAAAGTAATTGGTTCACATACTTTTGAATGTTTAATAGGCTCCACATGTAAGAAATGAAAATTGTTTACATAGTATGACACATAGGTTTGGGGCATTGTGTTTATTATCATGTGAAAGTAAAAACATATTGTATTGTAACATATTGTAAAACAAATGAGTCATTTTTCATGCTGCCTTACACGTGTCGCAGTGGTGACTGTTTGTAGCGCCCTGTAGAGAAGGTGTCATGCTGGGACGTCTCATATCATTCCTGCCAGAAAAAATCATACTTAGGAAATTAAAAATCTGACTTTACTTAAAGATATAAAGAATACCTATAAAACTTAAAACATATTTTAGATATGAATTCTTTACTATATAGTTGTAAATGATAAGACAACTATAAGATGCAACAAACCTTTTTCCGGCCCTGATTGACAGCAGTTTGGATGCAGACAGCAACTGTTGTCGGCATGTTTCTGCTCTGATGTGTCATTAATGTTATTACTTGCACGTGCACTTACTTTGCTATAGCAAGTCAAAGTGTACGCTGTGGAGAAGGTCTGTTGTGACACGTGAGCGGTGGTTGGTGGTGAGTTCATCCGACACCATTTAAGTGTTCACACTGGGTTTCACATTAAATTTTAACACACCAGACATTTGCATATTCTTGTGTTTTTTAAGAAGTTAGCAGGGATATATACCACAAAGTGTATAAATCCTGACCTGAATAAGTAAGTCAGTGATTGCATTTTACACGATTATACGACGGAACCGTGCTGGACTTAATCTTGCTTTAGTTAGATCAAAGTATAAAGAGCACTGTCAGACAATGTTCAGTTTTAGGTGTTTCAGGAATCATTACATTAACAGCATATGAACACTGTAAAAGGACTACACTGCTGGAGCTCTCATAGTTACATCTGCCGTTCAGCTTTATAATGAGCATGGGTTTTGCATTCTTTGATCAAGAAATGTAAAATAAACAACTATGAACTACACAGGGAAAAGGTGCACATTTTTTGAGCAGCCCTAATCTTCTTCTATCAAAGTTTTAATGGCATCCACATTTATTGCCGGTCTCTTTAAAACACAGAAAATCCAGGGACATGGTCCTGTTAATCCTACATAGAATATCATCATGAACCTGTGTATGGTCCTTTAAAAGAGAATCTTTCTTTGGCTCTGAGGGAATCTGATATTAACTTTTGACTCATTTGGGACTCAGTTTCTGAACATTTTGAGTTTTTCATTATTAAAAAAAATTGCCAAAAATCGTCAAAGCAATTAATCTGTTTACATCAACGGTTTCCCAGAAGCGGCCTATCATTTAGTAATTTCAAATACTTAATTTAGTATTCTGGTACTTACACTAAATATTTGACATCATACGCTGTTTGCATGTCATATAAGTATATTATGGTATGTTTCTCGTGTGTGGACCTGGAGATCCACTGAGCCTTCTTGTTCAAGGACGATCATCATACCCAAGGGGTCGTGTCCGAGGATGCTGAGCCTCCATCAGTCAGTCCACTATCTTGACCTTATGTGAAGGATATCAGAGCACATTAATAAAAAAACACAGAGTCCTTTTGTGGCCAATTAAAATTTAAGGAGTAAACTGAAATATTCAATATTCCCAATTATTATAAGAGGACCCTAAGATTAGAAAAAGAGTGCCTGTTTCGGATGAACCCCGTTTGGTCCTTGGACTCCAAGGAAATGATTGAAGGGAGGAAGGACTCCAAGCGTAGTGCTAGTAGTTTGGATAACAATTTAAAGTCAACATTCAATAAACTGATCGGGCAATAAGAGGTCCAGGCTAGCGGGTCCTTGCCTTTTTTTAGGAGAAGGGAAATAGATGCTTGATTTAGAGTTTGAGGAAGGCGGCCCAATTCAAATGATTCATTGAACATATCGGATAATAAAGGGGCAAGCTTATGCCAAAACTTTTTGAAAAACTCGGAGGGAAAGCCATCTGGCCCAGGACTTTTCCCATTTTGCAGAGATAATGCAGCCGTATTAAGGTCAGCGATAGTAATTGGCCTCTCTAACTGTTGCGCGACTGATCGAGCGAGGGAATGTCCAAATTTTAAAAAAAATCAGGAGTACCATCTTGATCAGATGAATAGAGAGACATGTAAAATTCCTTAAACACGTTATTCATTTCCATGGGTTCAGTGGTGTTACGCGAGTTTGAATGAATTTGTGGAATAAGATGAGATGCAGATTCCTGACGTAATTGCTATCCTAACAATTTGCTGGTCTTATCCCAATGTTCATAGAGCTGGGACCTTGTTCGTAGGAGAAGTTCAGTGGTACGTTGTGTCGTCAGAGCGTCGAATTCTGCCTGTAGACAGAGGCGCTCTTTATATAGCTCAGGAGTTCTGTAAGTAGCGTACAACCTGTCAAGTTCAGATATGCGTTGTGTCAAGTCAGTTAATTTCCCCCTTCTAAGTTTTTTCTCATATCCTGTGTAGGAAATGATCTCCCCCCTAATGGAAGCCTTTAAGGCCCCCCATAGTACTGAGGCAGACACGCCGGGTGCTTTATTTATGCTCACAAAAAAATCAATTTGTTGTGAGACAAAGTTAACAAACTGATCATTTAAAAGTAGTCGTGTATTAAGACGCCATGGTGCACGCGTGGAATTTAAGTTCTTAAAGCATACGTCCATAGAGATAGGGGCATATGCCTTCGGCAGTCTGGCCTTTGGCAGTCTGGCCTTCAGCAGGAGGGTCCCCCCTTACGAGCCTGGTCCTGCTCAAGGTTTCTTCCCTCCTAAAGGGGAGTTTTTCTTGCCACTGTTTGGCTTAAGGCTTTTCTTCCACTAGGGGAGTTTTTACCTGCCATTGTTTATGTAATAATTGCTCGGGGGTTTATGTTCTGGATCTCTGGAAAGCGTCTAGAGACAACTCTGTTGTATTAGACGCTATATAAATAAAATTGAATTGAATTGAATTGATCAGAAATAACGATGGCATCATATTTACAAGAGGATACCAGTGAAAGCAGTCTATTATCAACCAAAAAATAATCAATGATGGTGAAAGTGTGATGAACATGAGAGAAAAAAAAGAATATTCCCTCTTAGAAGGGTTAAGAAAGCACCAGACGTCAGTGACAGCAAATTCTTTCATAAAGGACCGGATTAGCTCAGCCGACTTGGATGGAGCGCACGCTCTGGGGGAGGAATGCTCCAGATGAGCGTCAAGCCAGCAATTAAAATCTCCACCTAATATTAAGTGGTGTGACGATAAATCAGGGAGAGTTAGAAACAATCGTTTAAAAAAAGCATCATCATCATAATTGGGAACATAAATATTAGCCAAGACCACCTGGGTGTTATTAATCCGGCCAGCAACTATGACAAATCTACCATTAGGGTCAGAGATAGTACTGGAGTGTACAAAGGGAACAGATTTATGTAGCAAGATAGCTGCACCCCGAGATTTGCCTTGAAATGAGGAAGTCTGACCTACCCATCCCCTCCTCAATTTAGAGAGGTCCGAGACCCTGAGATGGGTCTCTTGCAAAAAAATAACATGAGCGCCAAGATGGTAAAGATGGTGCAGTATCTTACTTCGTTTTATGGAGTTATTGAGTCCTTTGCAGTTAAAACTAGTGAGCCTAATGGCACAACCGCTGGATGATCTTACACTGGATGGGGTCATAGCTAGGCAACAGGAGTATTATGTAAGGATGATGATCTGAAGCAAAGCTGGAAGTGAAAAACTTGACTGATGTAAACCAAAAAGAAACAACAACAAAGAAAGAGAAAATACAAAAGAAAAAACGCATAAAAACACACGCACACCTTTCCCCTCCCACCCGCCCAACCACCCACATGAACGTTAGCAGAAGCATCCCCCCCAAACGGGATGAGCGCAATGAACCCCCCTAACAAATAACCTGTCACACCTCTTAAAGCTCTAAAGAGAGCCTATGCTGAACAACTAACGAACAGCAACTACTTACAGGTAGGTGTAGGAATTGTGACATGGAGTTAAGTAAATAAAATTACACTATAATATATCTGCATATACCAAAGCCCCAGCAGACCACTCCATAAAAAATGGCTGATGCCACCACAGTGTCATAAAATGTTTTCAGGAGCTTCTCCTGCACACCAAAAGCCCTCAGCCTCCTGAGCAGATAGAGTCTGCTCTGGCCTTTTCTGTGGAGTGCAGAGGAATTAGTAGTCCAGTCCAGTTTATTGTTGAGGTGAACACCCAGGTACTTATAAGATGTCACCATCTCAATGTCCTTTCCCTGGATGTTCACCGGTGTCGGGGGGGATTTATTACACCTGCGGAAATCCACCACCAGTTCTTTAGTTTTCCCACGCGTTGATCTGGAGGTGGTTCTGCAGGCACCAGTCCACAAAGTCCTGGGACAGTTCTCTGTACTCGCTATCATCTTCATCAGTGATGAGGCCGACGATAGCAGAGTCGTCAGAGAACTTTTGGTTGGTGAGTTGTAGGAGAAGTCAGCAGTGTACAGAGTGAAGAGGAACGCAACCAGGACCGTTCCCTGCGGGGCCCCCATACTGCAGACGACCATGTCCGATGTGTGGTCCCTATCCTCACATACTGTGGACGGTTGGTGAGGTAATCCAGAATCCAGGATGTGAGGTGACTGCCAACCCCTGCATTCTCCAGCTTGTCTCCCAGAAGTGCCGGCTGGATGGTGTTGAACGCACTGGAGAAATCAAAGAACATGATCCTCACAGTGCTCCCAGGTTTCTCCAGGTGAGACAGGGCCCGATGTAGCATGAAGATGACGGCATGAAGAAGCTTTAATGTTCAGGCTAAATGCCGGCAAAAAGAGTTGAAAAGTGTAATATAAAAGTGTGAAAAAAGTCACATTCCAGCGGAGCCTCGGCGGAACATGTCCTACATCCTTCTCATTCCATCCCGCCTCCCCAATTCCCCATCCTGTGTTTTAAGGAGAGCCCAGCAACCCTGTGGAGGAAACTAATATCAGCTGCTTGTATCTCTGATTGTATTGTTTAGGTGAAACATCGTCTGCAGAATGTACTGATGGAAGCTTGAGACCAGACAACCAAACTAAAGAGGGGCATCCTTAATTCCAAGTCTCACTGGGAATCTGTCTCTGTTTGTACAGGGACTGAATTACCCATAGAATTGGACACAGTATCTCACAAGTAACACAGATTAATTACCTCTCAAAGTCCACAAAGCACCTGTAAACTGGTTGGGCAAACGCCCATGCCCCTTCCAGGATCCTAGCGAGGATGATGAAGAGCGGGTCCAGTGCACCCCGGACAAAACGGAACCATGTTGTTCCTCCTAAATCAGATGTTTTGCTGTCTACCGGGCTCAGTTTTCCAACAACACTGGATGCACAATAAAGGCACTTGCCACGATGAGCATGCATAGATGTTACCAGGAGGATGAGGACTGACTCCCACTGTGGAGACAGCCCTACAGTATACAGATCTTTGAGAAACACATTGCATCTGGAATCTGGTGTTCCTGTTGGCCCTTTTCCATGCTTTAACTTCATAGCTGGACTGAATAATACAAAAGTATTATTCCTTGAATTGTGGTCACAGGACACGTTTTATTTCTTCTTCTTTAGTTCTTTAATAGATTTATTTTACCCAGTGTAAAATACAATCTCAGATTTTGATTGCTTCTTTGTGGATACATCGTGTCTGCCTCTTTCCCCTGACATTTAATTCAGCATTATTGGATGACCCTGGATGACCGACTAGAGTGATCTTATATTTGCCTCCGGTACAGTTCTGCTTATCAAAAATGTTTAGAAAATTACATTACAAACATATTTGCTCTTATAATTTAATAAATTTTTTCGGTGCAGTATCAATTCTGAATGTTGGTGAGGTACGGTGGGGCCCTGGCCCGGCTCGGAGGGCCGGCCCCCGTCGACCTGGATGGCCAGCAGGAGAGCGTGGGCGTCTTTCCAGCTAATTCGAGGCTAATTCATTGGCATGAATTAGCCCCGCCTCTTCTTCTGATTGGTCGATATGTGAAAGTCCTATTTTCTGCCATAACTTTTGAATGGTTTGACATAAAGACTCGTGGGTGGTGTCATCAGACTCGGTTTTGAGTCCTTGAACATAATTGGTGCAAATTAGCCCCGCCCCTTCTTCTGATTGGTCAATATTTAATAGTCCCTATTTTCTACTATAACTTTTGAATGGTTTGACATAGAGAGTCGTGGGTGGTGTCATCAAACACGGTTTTGAGTATTTGACCTTCATTGGCATGAATTAGCCCCGCCCCTTTTTATGATTGGTCGATATTTCATAGTACCTATTTTCTGCCATAACTTTTGAATGGTTTGACATAGAAAGTTTGGTAACCCTTTCTTTTACAGTACTATATATACATAATATTACCTTGACAGATCACCCGTTTTGGCGTATTTGTTACAAGGTGGTGGTGGTGTGTGAGGAGGTATATGTGAGGGGGTGTGGTCCAACTTTCTAATTGCAGGGTAAAGGGGAGGTAATTATCAGACGTTTTGCAAATTGTTCAAATCTTTATAATTATAATCTACAATTAGCAGGTAATATTATGGAAACAACACACGCTTTCTTTTACAGTCCAGTATCACTTTAATTAATGGGTAAATATCAGGTAATTATTTCTTTACTTAATGAGGAAGTACCAGGTAATATTATGGAAACAACACACGCTTTCTTTTACAGTCCAGTATCACTTTAATTAATGGGTAAATATCAGGTAATTATTTCTTTACTTAATGAGGAAGTACCAGGTAATATTATGGAAACAACACACGCTTTCTTTTACAGTCCAGTTTCACTTAAAGCGACACTACGTAACTTTTCCACCTTAATATCATATTTCCAGAGTCATTGTGATGGTACATCAACTTCCAACAGGTTTAATGACACCTCTGTCATGGTCTGAGGGAGTCTGTATCACCTTCACTGGCACTATGTAACTTTGAGGAGCATGGTAGGAACCCTGCCACACTAAAAAACTACAAATCGTTACGACTTTGACTGCTTTACGGCCTACGTCACTTCCCCCTCCTTCCCGATTCGCAGTCGAGACGAAAATGGGCGGGGCGTGGAGCTCAGAGCTCCGCAGAAGCTGTTGCTGCGTTGCGGCTGCAGCAGCTCCACATAACAGACGTGGGGAAAAGACCCTAATGGTTTAACTTTTCAACGGTTTCCTGCTCGGAGGCAGAACCACGCAGGCCAAGTATCTGATATAACAAAGTAAAAGAGTGAAAGAGCCGTCGGCTCGCTTTGGATCGCGGCTGTAACGACCAAACACACAGTAAAGCATGATTTATGGTTCTGCGTTAAATCGACGCGCAACTTACGGTGCGTGTCGCCGTGTACCCTACGCCGTAGGCTCTGCGTCGGTTTAACGCAGAACCATAAACAGCCTTAAACCACAAACACTCACAGACCGGGTCGGATCAAAACACGGGTTTTATTCCACCACTCTCCAGCTAAACGCAGTTGCTGGCCAGCTCTCTGCGGAGCAATTAACCCCAATCTTCAGATAAAACTAGTTTGTTGAGGAAAAGATATTAACTCTATTTGTAGCTGCAGAGGAAAAAAATAATCTCACGAGGAAAACAAAAATATTGCTCACGCCTCTTCAACATAATATAGCAGTCAAAAAAAAATAAAAGAGAAGTAAGAGGGATACAAAACATGTACTGTATGTTGTACTATTATACAAATTTATTGAAACACATGGCTCTTCAGGGATTCAGGGATCTCTTAGGGATTTCATATGGATCCAGACCGTTAATAATGATTATTTTCTCCATATACCGCTCCCTGGCTTCCTTGTTTAAGGTATCCCGGTAAATTCCAGTTCCTTTCCAGCAGTTTAACATCTTTTTTTTGCGTTCCTTCTGTTCACTTGGTGAAACAGAAAAGCGTCCCGTCTCCTCTCATCAAAACAAATGCAGTGACGGGACAGGAGTTTTCCGGCAGTACGCGCTGGTGCTCATGGGAAACGTAGTGTTCTTTCTGGTAAAACACTACCGATTTTGTCCACAAGATGCCGCCAAACTCAGAAAAGCTGAAAGTTACGTTGTGCTGCTTTAAATTACTGAGTAAAAGCCAGGTAAATATTTCTGTACTTATTGGGTAAATACTTAGGAAATAGAATTACTGGGCAAGTAACTACAAGGTAAGTACCTGTTAATTGCCAGGTAAAACATGGTAACTATCAGGTTAATTACAAGGTCAATAGAGTCATTTACACCCCTCGGGGGTACCGGCACCAATCCATTGATAATACATGAATCAATAAGTAATGGGTAAATACCCGGTAGTTATCCATGAAATGTATAGTAAATACAAGGTAACTACATGGTCATTGAAGTGTAATTAGCTGGTAACTACCTTAAATATAGGTTATAATTTCCTGGTAGTTTTCAGAAAAATACTTAGTAATTACCTGGTACTTACTTAGAAATAATTCATGTAATTTCAGAGTAATTACATGGTAAATTGACTGGTAGTTACCGATATTAAACGAGTAAATACCTGTAATTTCCCTCATAGTTCCCATCTAATATCTTTGTAATTACCTAGTAATGTTTAGTTTAAACAACCAGGTATTTACCATGTTATTACATGGTAAATACACATAATTACATGGTACAAGAAAATAAGTAATAATTACCTTGTACTTTCTGGTTAAATTACCCGATAGTTACCATGTAATTACCTTGTAAATACAAGGTACTACAAGGTAATTACAGTGTAATTACCATGGTATCACCTGGTTATTACTGTACTGTAAAATAAAGGGTTACCGAAAGTTTTGGGTGGTGTCATCTGACTCGGTTTTGAGTACTTGACCTTCATTGGCATGAATTAGCCCCGCGCCTTCTTCTGATTGGTCGATATGTTATACGTCTGATTTTCTGCAATAACCTTTGAATGGTTTGACATAAAGACTTGTGGGTGGTGTCATCGGACATGGTTTTGAGTCCTGGACCATAATTGGTTTAAATTAGCCCCGCTCCTTCTTCTGATTGGTCGATATTTCATAGTTCCTATTTTCTGCCATAACTTTTGAATGGTTTGACATAGGAAGTCGTGGGTGGTGTCATTTCTGATATGCTTATGGGGGGCGGTGGCCGTGAGTGCGAGGGCCGGTTCATTGCTGCTTGCAGCTTTAATTAGGGCCCGAGCACTGACAGTGCGAAGGCCCTATTGTATCTGTAGGAATTTTTTTTCTTTTTTTATTCTTTCTTCTGACGAAAGGAGGGCCTTTTTCCCCCCCTAAACGTGTCCCAAAAGTCACCAAATTTTGCACGCAAGCCAGGCCTGGCGAAAAATTTGATATTTAATGGTTTGCATTAATGGGCGTGGCAAAATGGCTCAACAGCGCCCCCTAGAAAACTTTGTGCCTCAAGCCCCACAATACGGTTTGACGTAGTCTCTTGGCGCCATGGCCGAAACCGAACAGGAAGTCGGCCATTTTCAATGAATTGTGTAATTTTGGCAAAATTTATGCCATTTCTTCAGCCGCTTCAGAGCCCGAACCGTAACATGCACACAGGTGTGTTATACATCAAAATGTGCGTCTCCATCCTGCAACAATGCGTATTACTTTTCTCTTACATAAGCGTTACCGTGGCGAAGCTAGACGCCAAAAAGCGCGCCCCCCCCCTTCATCTCATATCTGACACTATTTGATAGTTCCCCAAAAGTCACCAAATTTTGCACGCAAGCCAGGCCTGGCGATAAATTTGATATTTAATGGTTTGCATTAATGGGCGTGGCCTAATGGCTCAACAGCGCCCCCTAGAATACTTTTCTCTACCATAACTTTTGAACGGGTTGTGATAAAGACATGTGGGTGGTGTCATCGGACTCGGTATTGAGTACTTGACCTTCATTGGCCTGAATTAGCCCCGCCCCTTCTTCTGATTGGTTGTCCCCATTTTCTGCTATAACTTGTGAATGGTTTGACATAAAGACTTGTGGGTGGTGTCATCGGACTTAGTTTTGAGTAATTGACCTTCATTGGTGCGAAATTGAACGTGTGAGGGCCCGTTCATCGCTGCTTGGAGCTTTAATTATTATTATAGGAATCGGATGGGTGAATGGATGGATGAATGGGATGCCTGGGTCTGGGGCCCTCCGTTGTCGGGCACATGCAGGTGTAGCCCTGTTGGGGGGTTCCCTCTCTCCGGGCCCGTCTCCGGTCCCCCCCAGTGCCTCCACGGCGGGTCGCTCCACTGGTCCTGGCGGGCCGCTTGTGTGGGGGCGGGTGCACCTACCCGTGTCTGCGGCCGGGGCGGCTCTGTCTCTCCGGGCAGGCTGGCCCCTCGCCGGGTGGGGGTCGTTGGCCTGGAGGGTGAGGGCCTCCTGGCCGCATGTTCCGGCCCGGACCGGGTGGTCAGGGTTCGCCGCCGTGGGATCCCTGGCCCTCTGTGGGCACAAGCGGTGCTTCGGCAAAGGTGCCGCTTGTTTTTGGTTCTGCTGGCTCCCGTACCAGAGCGGGTGTGAGGAGGCGGGAGCTTCATGTGAGGCAGAGCACCGAGGGGAGGGAGTTTGTGTGGGAAGTCGGTGTCTTTTTTAAAAAAATCCCAAGATAGTAGACCCTAGCTTTAATAACGTTTGAATTTAATATTGTCGATGTTGAAGCGCAAAATAGGAAGTATTATTTTAGCGGATGTTTGTCCGATGAAGCTATTGCTAAATTTAGGGAGGCCGTTATCTTACAATAGTGGAAAATAGTGAAGTAATCAAGACCAGTGACCTGGATTCTACCTCTGCAGATGTTGATTTCCTTGCTAGTAACACTGCTTATTTGCTGCATTCAGCTTTAGATGAAGTTGCTCCTTTGAAAAGAAGGGTTTCCAACCACAGCAGCTTAACTCCCTGGTATAATTCAGATATCCGCATGACAAGTTATCTAATGTTTCTTTGTTCAGCTACTGTCCAAACTTGACAAATGGCCTGGTCAAACATGAAGGATACAATGGGACAACTCTTATCCTTCCTTTTTTCTAATTTGTATTGTCTCATTGGAGGAATATCAGGTTGAAAACCTTCAAACAGAAACAGAAATGTACGAACATCACTTTTAAAGAAAACATGTATTATCTACTTTTTAAATATTTTAAGTGACTTAATGTTCAAAGTACTTGTAACTTTAACAAAAATTATTTTAAAGTGCAAACAATTGCCATTTTAATCTTTCATTAGTACCATTTTTTACAGAGTACAAATTAATATTTATCCATTTTTAACCTTAACAAAAAGCATGACAACAACTGCAGCAAAATAAAACCAAATCTAAGCAGGCCACTTGACTGCTGACATGGACATATTGGAGGATAACAAAAGTAACCCACGTTTTCTGTTCAGCACTGTAGCCAGGCTGACAAAGTGTCACAACTCTGTGGAGCCGTGCATTCCTGCAGCTCTCAATAGTGAAGACTTTATGAGCTTCTTTAACAGTAAAATCATGAGAATTAGAGAAGAAATCAACCAGCCGGTTGTGGGCTTTTCTTCAGCTTTAGCGACTTCCCTAGGCTCTGACTTGACTCTAGACTGTTTCAATCCTATAGACCTCCCTGAGCTGACCTCACTCGTCAATATAGCTAGCTGAATAGGTTCCAGCTGATCCAAAATGCAGCAGCGCGAGTGCTGAAAGGAATCAGCAGGTCAGCACGTCTCTCCAGTGTTAGCGTCGCTCCATTGGCTACCTGTAAAATTCAGAATCCAATTTAAAATTTTATTACTTGCGTAAAAAGCCCAAAATGGCTTAACTCCGCAGTATTTACAAGACCTGATAGTGCCTTATGTTCCTGGCAGAGCTCTCCGTTCTCAGAGTGCAGGTTTACTCGTAGTTCCTAGAGTATCTAAATGTAGATTTGGAGGGCGGGCGTTCTGCTATCAGGCACCATTACTTTGGAACCAACTTCCAATCTGGGTTAAGGAGGCTGACACCACCTCCACCTTTAAAACTAAACTTAAAACCTTTTTGTTTAGGAAAGCCTATAGTTAGTGTTTAGTAAACCTCTAGTTAGTGTTAGTAAACCTCTAGTGTTATGTCTCGGTAGGCGTTGGGCTCAAGTGCACGACACAGGATGGCAGAGATTTGGTTTAATGCCCGGGAGGGCCTTTATTGCTGTTTGTGGGGGAAAAGGGTTGAGGCCTGGCGGGCTGGATCCAAGGCAGGCTGGGGTGACAGCAGGGTGAAGGAGTGGAGTAGGTGGGTAAGGGTTCAAGCCAGACTGCAGCACAACGGTGAGGGCAAAAACAGGCCATTCTTAGGGAAGATCTGGCGTTGAGTGGCATGAAAACCGGGGTTTAAGTAGGCAGAGGGATCTGATGATGAGAGTGGCTGCAGCTGTGCTGGACCTGGCTGGAAGCTCCTTCCCCAATCACCCACAACCCACATCACCTGCGGCGAAGAGCACGCAGTGCACAAGCTGTGGGGGTGGGGCAGGCTGGTTGTTGTGGAGGGTGAGTGTTAGGTGGAATGAGTGGAGGTGACACCGTAACACTCTAGTTAGTGTTAGTAAACCTCCAGTTAGTGTCAGTAAACCTCTAGGTAGTGTAAACTCTAGTGTGTTAGAGTCAGTAGTCATAGTTGCAGCTATAGAACAAGACTATAATAGTTAGTCTCAAACATAGCTTTGTGGTAGATATGCTGCTATAGGCTTATGCTGCAGGGGGCACCGACATGATCCACTGGGCGGTGCCTCTCACCCTTCTTCTCTTCTCCTCTTCCATTTTTTATTTATTATAAGTATCTCATAACCATCATTGTTGTCCATCATACCTGTAGTTTGTTGTGCTGGTCTGCCCCCCCCTTTCCCCTTTTCTCTTTTGCGTATGTTTGCAGGCCAGAGCTTCAGGAGCTGCATGCTGACCTGCAGCCCCCCCCTCTGATCATCCCACTGCTGCTTCCACCTGTCTGTGTGGATGTCTGCTATATGCTTTCTGACATCTGCATAAACATAACTGAAGTGGTTCAACCAAAATGTGACTTATTTGACAAAGCCATACCACACTGTGTGTCTCTTTCCTCATCAGTTACTAGCTGTCAAGTATTGGTACTAACAGGGGGGTGCATTTTCTTTCTCTCTTTGTGTAGTTTTGCCAATAGCTTTTGGTGAACTTTGTGTTGTGCCTTATATGGTTTCATGTTGAACAAAGGTTTACACTGAACTTTTGGGACAATAATATGCACGCTTTTAGTGTTGCTGCTCGTTCACGCTGCTCGTTCACGCTGCTCGTGTTTTGGTTGCTGTCAGTTCTTTGGTGCCAACCTGTGTGGGAAGCCTTGGCTGTCTGTTTTTTGGGAGTAAAAGCCAGCGATCTGTACTGCATTCCGGTTTTATCTCGCCCCCGGCTCGAGTCGCACGTAATAGACTTCTTGCTGGTGGCTCGGAGGGAAGTGTCAACTTTTCTTGCTGTGCTGCCGGCTCGGAGCTCTGTGCAGACTCGCCGGGCCGGCCGCTCCTCTGCTTGCGAGCGACTGACTTCACCGAGAGGTAAGAAAACAAATTATCTTTTGTGTGGTCGGTCTAGCGGGTTGACGGTTGTGTGCTGAGGCGTTTTCCGGTAGCTTTACCTGCTGATCGTGGCCCCATAACTGACTGTCAGACTGACCCATGGTGAGGCTCGGGTGCGCTGCAACTACTCGCCGGATTGCGTTTGAGCGTGTATGCGTGTGGTCGAGTGTGTGTGATTAAGTAGTTATCGAGATATCCGATTCTGTGGCAGAAATCAGAGGTGTATCTCTGTATTTCCTGACAAAACATCACTTAAAAAGTTAACAGTGGAATCGGTCTTCTGTTGGAACTCTTCCGGATTCTGGTTTGTTTTTTACCGCTGCGCGCTGTGATTGGCCGCCCTTCTCGCCGTCACCAGTGACGTCAGCTGGCGTAGACGGATTGCTACTTTTTATTGGACATTTAAAGATACCTGAAGATGAGTCGCAGGAATACAAACAAGACTCAGGTTGAAGAGAATGACTTTGTGACAATGGAGTCACTCAAAGACATGTTAGAACAACAGAAACACTTTTATGAAGACGTGCTGAAAAGAAAAGAAGGCTCTTTTAGTACTTTTACTCAACTGATCCTTGAGTCAACAAATAAGAGATGTGACATTCTGATGGCTGAAATTCAAGAGCTTAAGATTAGTCTGAAATACTCTCAAAAAGACATTGATGAACTAAAGACTGACCAGAAAAAGCATTCAGCTGAGGCTAAGGATCTTGCAAGACAGGTCCTGGAGACCAAGTCAAAGAAGACAGTGGATTTTAATGACTATTCTGAGAAACTGGACTATCTGGAGAATCAAACCCGAAGAAATAATCTCGTCATTGAAGGCATCAAGACCGACAAAGCAGATGAGAGCTGGGCTGAGACTGAGACCAAGGTCAAGGAGCTGTTCACCTCAAAACTAAAACTGGACCCAGATGCTGTGGAGATAGAGCTGCACACAGGAATGGAACATTTAGGGGTGATCCTGAGAAACCAAGGCCAGTTGTGGTTAAGCTCTTACGCTTTAAAGGTATTGTGACATCATTTTTAAAATGCTTTTAACACTATTAAAAGTCTTGGCCAACATCCCTCAACTGTGTCTAAAAGGGTGTAACAAGAAAAACTTCACTCTAGTACTCCATTCCTGGCTTTTTATTACAGTGTTTTTTTGCGCCGTGAAAAATGCTTCCTTTTCCCCCTTTCCTGTCAATCATTGCTCCGCTCCTCCTCCCAACCTCCTCCAACCCAACCGCTACACACTTCTGCCGGCGTCTCCACACACACGCGCGCACACCACAAACACCCACACACACAGCCCAGACAGGGCGACTACAGCCCGGGGATGAAGTCCGTGCGCACACCGAACCGGACTTCTAACAGCGGCGTCGGAGAGTTAAGCCGGGAGCGACAGGCGAAGCATGCACAGAAAAGCAGTCCACCGCAAACAATCATAAAAATAAAGGCATGCGAAGCAACAGTGTCCCCTTATCTTAAGTCCAGTCAGTGGCCGCGGGTCTTTTTAGCAGTTTTCCTCCGGTGATGAGAAGAGGCTCTAAACAGCTCCGTGTTAAGCCTGATTTATGATTCCGCGTTAAATCGACGCAGAGCCTACGCCGTAGGGTTCAGCGTATGGTGCGCGTCGCCGCGTAACCCTACGCCGTAGGCTCTGCGTCGGTGTAACGCGGAACCATAAATCAGCCTTTATGGTGCGCTGGAGAGGAGAGGAGGCAGGGAGCTGGGTGGAGGGGGCGGTGATTTAGCGGGCCTATACGTAACGGTCCGCCAGCAAACCACATGCGCCGTTTTGCATAGTTATGCGGAAAATCCCAGAAAGCACACAATACACTGAATGTTAAAAGTTCGTTGTTTTTTGGGTGTAATTGATGTCAAGACACCCAACAAAACACAAAAAATCAAGAAAAATGTGTTTTTCATGTCACAATACCTTTAAAGACAAACAACTCATCACGACAAGGGCAAGGGCGCTCAGGAACACTTCAGTGTATGTAAACGAAGACTTCTCAGATCAGCTGCGCAGGAAGCTGAACTGCTGCCAGCAATGAGGGAGGCCAGAGCTAGAGGGGACTATGCTATTATAAGTTATGTTCGCCTCATTGTGAAGCCAAGGAGGGAGGGGAGGATTGGGGCTAATTAAACTGTACAATAATTGAATGTTTAGATGTTTGTGTCTCAAAATGATGATGAGATAAATTGTTCACTATGTCTCTCAAACTACCAAAGAAAGGTTTAAGGATAGCTCATCTTAATATATGCAGTCTTAAACATAAAGTTCATGAGTTGTCATCCTTATTAGAAAATGAAAATCTACACATACTTGCTATTTCAGAAACTCACTTAGATCAATCAGTAGATGTAAGTGAAATTGCTGTTTCACGATATAATGTTTTCAGAAATGATAGAAACAGCTATGGTGGTGGCGTGGCAATATACATCCAGAACCATATACCTGTTAAAGGGAAAGTTCGGTTTTTTACAACCTGGACCTTATTTCTTTAATCAGTTTGTAAACAAACTCATGACGTCATCTCTGTGCGCGCGTCCCAGACACAGCTCCGTGTACAGCTGGAGTTACTACTGTTAGTTTACTGATAGTTATTTGAAACATGTCTGAATATTTGTCAAATTCTGAGGTTGTGGACGACGACTTTGAATATGATGGACGTCCTTACCGTTTTGAGCCGGAGTATACGGCTGAAGAGCTCACTGAACGGAGGACAGAGTGCAGCACAGAGATGACGTCATGAGTTCAGAGGTCTGGTTTACAAACTGATTTATTTGTTACACACACAGCCCCGGATGTAGACAACAGGTCCTGGAAGCAGATGTAGTGATTCATAAAAGAAATGAAGAGTTTTGCGGCAATCATGTGTTATTTAGACGCTGCATCGTCTGTGTCCCGCGGGTGCCCTAATGCGCTACCGTTATATGGAGAAGCGGCTCGCAAAAAACTCCTAATATCTTCCGAAGGACTCCAAATGACACCAAACACCTCTGGGTGAGTATACGACCATAAAAAATGCCGGAAATAAGGTCCAGGTTGTAAAAAACGAACTTTCCCTTTAAGATAAGAGAAGATCTTTTAAATTCAGCTGTTGAGGCTCTTTGGATTCAAATACACTTACCTCACACCAAACCATTTCTTATAGGGTGTTGCTATAGACCACCTAGTGCAAATGTTCAGTACTTGGAGGATATATGTTACATGTTGCAAAAAGTCACAGACTGTGATAAAGAGATGTATTTATTAGGGGATTTAAATATATTCAATTCAATTCAATTCAATTTTATTTATATAGCGTCTAATACAACAGATGTTGTCTCTAGACGCTTTCCAGAGATCCAGAACATGAACATAAACATAAACATAAACATAAACATAAACCCCCGAGCAATTATTATATAAACAATGGCAGGTAAAAACTCCCTTAGTGGGAGAAAAGCCTTAAGCCAAACAGTGGCAAGGAAAAACTCCCCATTAGGAGGGAAGAAACCTTGAGCAGGACCAGGCTCATAAGGGGGGACCCTCCTGCCGAAGGCCAGACTGGGGGAGTCAGGGACGTCGACAGCACACAGCAGGCAGGTGGAAGCAGCAGCGGGATGACCAGAGGTGGGGGGGGGGGGGCGTCAGCAGCACACAACAGTCATGTGGAAGCAGCAGCGGGATGACCAGAGGGGGGGGGGGGCGTCAGCAGCACACAACAGTCATGTGGAAGGAGTAGCGGGATGACCAGAGGGGGGGGGGGTGCAGGCAGGCGGAAGCAGCAACAGCAGACATCCACATAGGCAGGTGGAAGAAGCAATGGGATGACCAGAGGGGGGGGGGGGCGGGAGCACAGGCCAGAACGCAGCTCCTGAGGCTCCGGCCTGCAAACATACACAAAAGAGAAAAAAGGGGGGCCGGCACAAGAAACTACAGGAACGATGGACAAAAATGATGGCTATGAGATATTTATAATAAATAAAAATGGTAATGGAGAAGAGAGGCAGGGAAAAGGAGAGGAGAAGAAGGGTGAGAGGCACCGCCCAGCGGATCATGTCGGTGCCCCCCTGCAGCATAAGCCTATAGCAGCATATCTACCACCAAGCTATATTTGAGACTAACTATTATAGTTTTATTCTATAAATATAGACTGGCTCTTGGCAAAGTGTTCATTGAAGCGGAAACTGAGTGATATTGCAAAGGTGTGTCATTTATCTCAGATGATGACAGTACCTACCAGGGTGTTTATTAACTGTGCAGGACAGAAATCAGCAACTTGTATTGACCACATTTTCACCAATGCAAAAAAAAGTGCTCTAAAGCTATATCAGTTCCAGTTGGTTTCAGTGACCACAATTTGGTGGCTGTTGCCAGGAAAGTGAAGGTGCCAAAAGCTGGACCTAAAATTCTTGTCAAAAGGTCTTTTAAATCTTTTTGTGAGAATGATTTCATTAGGGACATTAATAAGCTGCAATGGAAAAATGTATGTACAATTGATGATGTTGATGAAGCACTTGAACTCTTTACAAATATGTTTTTAGAAGTAGCTGATAAACATGCTCCCATTAGGAAATTCACTGTAAGGAATAAAAAAGCAGCTTGGATTGATGATGAACTGAAAGCATTGATGACCCAGAGGGATGAAATGAAATCTGTGTCAATTAAATCAGGTAATGTAGATGATTGGAAGTCATATTGTGCACTAAGAAACCAAGTAACAAGAACTAATAGGAAAAAGAAAAGCATGTTTTATCAAAAGAGGATAAATGAGAGTAAAAACGTTGGAAAGAAACTGTGGAAAACATTAAATGAGCTAAGTGGAAGATCAGGGGACAACACTCCCTCCTTTGTAGAAGCAGAGGGTTCATTCATAACTAAGCCTCTCCATATTGCTAACTACTTTAATGACTTTTTTGTTAGGAAGATAGAGAATTTAAAAAACGAGACGACATCATTGCATAACAACTTTTCAATTCAATTGATTAACGACAAAATCATGAGAGATAAGGATTGTGAGTTTGTCTTTCAAACTATACAGGTGGATAAAGTAAAAACATCTCTCAGTAGTATAAATGTTGAAAAACCATCAGGATTAGATAACCTGGATGGGAAACTCTTGGGTTTCTGGCTCTATTGCACTGCCCATATGCCACATATTCAATCTAAGTTTACTGAAAGGTGTCTGTCCACGGGCATGGAAAGCTGCAAAAGTCATACCACTATCCAAAAACAAGAAGGACATGTTTTCAGGCGCTAATAGCCGTCCTATCAGCATTCTTCCAGTGCTAAGCAAGCTCATGGAGAGAATTGTGTTTGACCAGATTTCATCTTATTTTTCTATTAACAAACTAAACTCTGAATTTCAACATGCTTACAAAAAAGATCACTCCACGAGTACTGCCTTAATGCAGATGACCGATCAGTGGATGAGTGAGATAGACAAGAAAAGGATTGTGGGTGCTGTTCTTCTTGATTTTAGTGCGGCATTTGACTTGATTGATCACAAAATGCTCTTAAGGAAACTGGCTGCTTATGGTTTTAATAAGGGGACTCTTAATTGGATGCGGAGCTATCTATCAAATAGAACACAAACTGTCTACTTTAATGGTAGTTGTTCTGCAGTAAAGGCAGTACTGTGTGGAGTCCCACAGGGAAGTTGTTTGGGTCCACTGCTCTATTCTATTTTTACCAATGAAATGCCACTTGTCCTGAGTAAAGCTAGTATAGCCATGTTTGCTGATGATTCTACAGTCTATATGTCATCAAACGAGATGGTTGATGACATATAGTGTGTTGCTGGAAAATGACCTGAAATCAATTTTGGCATGGGTAACCGAAAACAAATTGATTTTAAATGTAGTAAAAACTAAATGCATTGTTTTTGGCTCAAACCATGCTTTAAAAAGCCAAAACCAATTAAAAATATCCATGAACGGCAGGTGTATAGAACAGGTCACTGAAGCTAAACTTCTTGGAATACTTCTTGATGAACATCTGTCGTGAAAAGTTAACAGGCAAAATGGGGAAAGGTATATCTATGATTAGAAGATACTCCTCTTTATTAACACCAATTACACTCCGACAGGTTATTCAAACTTTGGTATTATCACCTTGACTACTGCTCAGCTATCTGGTCAAGTGCAGCGAAAAAATATATAAACAAACTTCAGATATTCAGAACAGAGCAGCTCCAGCACTCGGGTGTTCTATGAGAAAGGCTGTTGACCAAATGCATAGTGATCTTGCATGGATGAAAGTAGAGGACAGATTAACACACAATTTACTAACATTATCCAGGAATATAACTGTCTAAACAACCAAACGGAAAATACAGCTCAATGTAGTTGCAGGTTGTGATGGTTACCACGGTTACCACTACAGTGATGTTGCTGGTGTAATGATGTGGGTGGGGGGCGGGGGGGGGTTAATGGAGTGATGTAATTGTAATTACTTATGTATTTAGTTATGTATTCATACATTTAAAATGAAGTACTATAGATATAAGTACTATAGGAAGTATATATATGTATAATTGTGCTTTTATATGAATGTATTTTAATTTCCATGGACCCCAGGAAGATAAAAAACAAAACAAAACAAAACACTGAACTTTCGGGACAATAACATGCACGCTTTTAGTGTTACCAGAAATACCGGCGCTGACTCACCGTGCTGCACGCTGGAAGATGTTGGGTTGCCATGTTTGACAAATGTGGGAGCAAACGCACTATAATCAGGCTGTCCGTTGTAGTGCTGGGCTTCAATTACTGCAGATGCTAATACAATACACTTTGCAGATGCTTTTTCCTCCTTACCAAGACTTAAGACAGTAGTTGGTCTTCCAGCATTGTAAGTTAGGAACAGTTAACGTTTACATATATTACATATTAGATTAGATCTTTCATAGATTACATATTGTAAATATGTAAGAACATCAACAAAGACCGTTTCATCTTCACTTACAGTATATGTCAATAACTGTCAATAACAGTCTCTCTGTCAGTCTACGTGTATGTAATGTTACAGTACATACACCCGTGCAAAAATGTATATCCTTATAAACCCTATTTTTTCTCCATCCATCCATCCATCCATCCATCGTCCGCCGCTTATCCGTTCCCGGGTCGCGGGGGCAGCAGCCTCAGCAGGGATGCCCAGACTTCCTTCACCCCAGACACTTCCTCCAGACACTTCCTCCAGCTCTTCCTCCAGCTCTTCCTCCATCTCTTCCTCCAGCTCTTCCTTCAACTCTTCCTCCAGCTCTTCCGAGGGGAGTTCGATACGTTCCCAGGCCAGCCGAGAGACATAGTTTCTCCAGCGTGTCCTGGGTCTTCCCCGGGGTCTCCTCCCGGTGGGACATGCCTGGAACACCTCCCTAGGGAGGAGGGACATGCCTGGAACACCTCCCTAGGGAGGAGGGACATGCCTGGAACACCTCCCTAGGGAGGAGGGACATGCCTGGAACACCTCCCTAGGGAGGAGGGACATGCCTGGAACACCTCCCTAGGGAGGCGTCCAGGAGGCATCCGATACAGATGCCCAAGCCACCTCAGCTGACTCATTTTTTCCTATTTTTTCTTATTTTTATAATTATAATTTCTCTATAATTATTTTTGTTATAAAACAAAATATAAATCATCTGATTGCTGTGGGTCTGTGGCTTGTGTTCGATATCAGGTTAAGAAATGAGAGTGAGAGAAGCTTCAATCGGCAACGCTTTTTTTTTGCTGCTGAAAAGTCATCTGGAGCCGTGAGCAGCTATGAAGAGACAGAGCTCCTGGTAGATGTGGTCGTTCCTTATCGCCGTCTAGATCCCCTTTTAATTCTCTCCTCAGCACCAGGTTTATGAACATCTGCACCTCAGAGTTGGATCATGAAAAAGACTTTTGCTGCCGTTGCTGGTCGAATAAAATGAACAAGAATCTGTCAGTCTCTTTCTCTGATTTCCTCCTCCTGACTCAGACGTCTGACTCCAACCCCCCGACCAATCGGTGGCCTGTAGTGTGATGATGTCAGATACAGCCGACTCAGCAGCTTAGAACCTCGGCAGAATAGTTACAGAAAAAGTATCTACTTGGCACGTTAGACCCCTACTGGAAAAACGCAAAGCCGAGGCGAGTCGAGTGGCGCTGAGTAGGTACCAGTGGAAAGGCGCCATAAGTCTTCAGTAAATCCAGATTCAGAACAAGGACGCTGAAGACCAGATGTTCTTTTTTGTATACTGATGAAAAGCCCACGTGGACTTTTGTTTGGTGTAGGTCACAAAAAGCAGACATTTGGCTCAACCATTTTGGGTAGCACTTCTCAAGGTTCTACCACATCTTTTAACGTAATCTTGGTCCATTCCTCCACAGTCTGGTTCGTGCGCCCTCTTCCCTGAGACACAGAATTGAGTTCCTGTGCCATTTATACCTGTGTATCATTGGTTCAACACATGAACGTGGGACATTCAGGCATTTGGAAATTGTAGTCGAGGATGAACCAAACGCATAAAGGTTGGTTGATTTTCTGTTGACGTCATGTGAAAAAATGTTTGAAAGTGTGGCTCCAATTAAGTCACATGGTATTAGTAGCCTATCAAATGCTTCCAACGCCAAAACATTGTCATGTTGATGTAAATATCCCCTCTATGTCATATATAGTTTGAGAATTTACAAGGAAGACAAAAATCAGGAATCATAATTGTCCTAAAACAAAATGATTCCTCAACTTTAGCGTCAGACAGGGAGAGAAAAGTATATCAACTTCTCAGGTTTTCTTTCACGTTTAAGTTTAAAGTGTGCTCTCTTACACACCAAGAAGACAAAAATACTCAGTAATGATTGTCTTCTATGCTAGAAGGTCCTGGGTTCAATTCCTGCCGGGGGACCCTGTGGGTGCTGAGTGGTGGTAACTTCCCCCATGACTTCAGCGCCACATCCTGGGTTACCATTATCGGTAAAAATGTTATTACAATATCCGTCAGGATATTTTATTACATTATTGGTGAAGTTATTACATTATTGGGTTTTATTACATTTTCGATTGAGTTAAATGCAAATTTTATTACATTTTCAGGAAATTATTACATTACAGGGTGCTACAGGGGTCGGCAACCCAAAATGTTGAAAGAGCCATATTGGACCAATAAAACAAATATGTCTGGAGCCGCAAAAAATGTTAAGTCTTGTGTAAGCCTTAGAATGAAGACAACACATGCTGTATGTATCTATATTAGTTATATTAGCCTACTATCAAAATGACTAAGTTGGCTACAAATACATAAGAGTTCACATACCTGCATAAAAGCGCAGTCTGTTCAATATCGATCACATCACTCGACTCAACACAATAATTGATTGTGCTGGCGCTGAATTTATGTCCTTGATTTGCTGATCTGTGATGTTACCTGCCATTTTAACGGCCCTTTCCTTCACTGTGTTAGCGGAGAGAGTCTGGATTATCTCAGGTTGGTTTTTGAAGTCTGCAAATAGGTCTGCAATGAATGCAAATGATTCGTTCCAAGAAACGTTGAATTCTCTTTTCTCCTTAGTTATTTTTCTCTTTTTCCCTTTGGGAACAATCCCCTTTGGCCGGTTAGTTTACAACAGCCTCCTGCCTGGCGCCGCCCTGCTGGTAGAAACGTGTGGCTCAGACGCAAATCTTCATTAAAAGTTATTCTATGCAACTTCCTAGAGCTAGCAAGATTTGAAAGTGGCGCCTCCTCTAAGCCCCGTCCCCCCCGCCCCCACCCACGAGCGCTCCGTCCAAAGCCACGCCCCCACAAACACGAACGCGCATACGATTATTAAACATTTTGGACAGCACATTTACAGCAAAACTACCCCATGTCTCATTCACCTGTAAGCGAGGCCGGTTTTAGGGGGGGCAGGGGGGGCTGTGCCCACCCAAACGTGCATCCTGCCCACCGGCGTCTCCATCCCGGTGAGTGCCGGTGCAGCTGGCGGAGCGCTGCGGTGCCGTGCAGGCTCTAGAGCCACGGCTACGCCGTAGCCTACGCCGTACCCTACGGCGTACCCTACGGCGTAGCTGTGGCAACAGAGCCTGCATGGCACGGCGCTCTCGCTGTGATGGAGACGCCTACATCCCCACGGACCCATACAGCTTCCGAGCCGGAGCTGCGGCGGCTCTTCACGGCAGCTGCGGCTGCTGCTGGGCAGAGAGTCCTGCAGCAGCAGCCCGGACGGCTAACGGCTCTGCTCCCCGCAGAGGGGAGGGAGGGGGTTACACTGGGACACTGTGAGCCCAGGAGGACCCGTGGGAAGTGGACACGGGGGGCTGGAAGCGAGTGCGCGCATGGGATTGGTTTGATTGGTTCTTTCCCTTCCTGAACCTGGACCAATCCGTTTCATTCTGACCAAATGGGCGGGGCTTAGAGGTGCCTCTTTCAAATCTGGCTACCTGATCAGGGATTTGTTGCATAGAATACCTTTAACATCCATCCATTATCTATACCCGCTATATTCTTTGCAGGGTCATGGGGGTCTGCTGGTGCCCTGTCCAGGGTTCACCCTGGACAGGGCACCAGTCCATCACAGTCTTCGTTAACAGAAATGTTGAAATTTAATATTTATTCTACACATTTTTACAGCATTGGAAAACATTAAGAATGTTTGTGTCATGTTTGTCCTCCTACAGAAACCATATTAAATCCAAAAATATATTTCCCTCCCCCATCTATTTCCATTTTCAAACATTTTTGAAAAAGCTCCAGGGAGCCACTAGGGCGGCGGGAAAGAACTGCGGGTTGCCGACCCCCGGTAAAGGGTGAGGAATTCCCAGGACTGACTTAGTCCTGGGTTTTAGGGTGACAAAAATGGGGGGAAAAAAATAATCAGGATTAAAAAAAAGAAATAAAAAAGAAATGATCATGTTGACTGCTTCATGATTGACCGACTCTTTTGCTTCCATGCACTCATTAACGAACAAAGCAGAGTGGTGGGAATTGATTTGTTCTCCTTTATTCAGTTATGTACAATAAAGCTTCATCACAAGCCTTTAATCCAAAGCTGTTGCACAACATCCCTCAAAACACACACACACACACACACACACACACACACACACACACACACACACACACTCAAAAGAAATACACACCATGTTGAGCTGAAAGCGGTAGTGGGCAGTCATACAGCATGAGCACTTCCTCAGGTTCGGGGTGGGGGGGAGCTTTGGGAAAAGCACACAGAGATGCAGCAGGAGCAGCAGGGGCAGCAGGGGCAGCAGGGGCAGCAGCAGCAGCAGCAGGGGCAGCAGGGGCAGCAGGGGCAGCAGGGGCAGCAGGGGCAGCAGGGGCAGCAGCAGCAGCAGCAGCAGCAGGAGCAGCAGGAGCAGCAGCAGCAGCAGCGGCAGCAGTGGCAGCAGGAGCGGCAGGAGGGGCAGGAGCAGCAGGGGCAGCAGGGGCAGCAGGGGCAGCAGCAGGAGCAGCAGCAGCAGCAGCGGCAGGAGGGGCAGCAGGAGCAGCAGGAGGGGCAGCAGGAGCAGCAGCAGCAGCAGCAGGGGCAGCAGGAGCAGCAGCAGCAGCAGGAGGGGCAGCAAGAGCAGCAAGAGCAGCAGCAGCAGGATGGGCAGCAGGAGCAGCAGAAGCAGCAGCAGCAGAAGCAGCAGCAGCAGCAGCAGCAGCAGCCGCAGCCGCAGCAGCAGCAGCAGCAGCCGCCGCAGCAGCAGCAGCAGCAGCAGCAGCAGCAGGAGGGGCAGGAGGGGCAGGAGGGGCAGCAGCAGCAGGATGGGCAGCAGGAGCAGCAGAAGCAGCAGCAGCAGCAGCAGCAGGAGCAGCAGGGCCCTACAGGCCAGCAGAGATGTTTACAGGATGTAGCGACCTGCTCCAAGGATTTCATTGGTCCGCAAATCCCTCAGGTTGCATGAGCACACAGATGAGAACACACACCAATTTTCTTTTTTTTTTTAAAGAAACAATAAGACATGGTAACTCATTCTTGATTGGCGTCATTTCCTAGAAAAATGTTGCACAAAGCAAATCTGGATGTACAACAACTGAGATAAACTGAAAAGTACAGCAGCCAGCGAGCAAATATCTACGTAAACAAGACAAGAATGACTGTGGAAAGACCAGCAGACTCTCTGATTCCTCTGAATCTGCCTCATTCAATCCCTTTCTAGGTGCAACTCTACCCTGCTGAACTGCTGTCTGGTGCATATTGAGATGCGCTTAAATAACTGTCCCGTTAGCTTTATTTATCTGTTTTGTGATGCAAGAAAACCTAGAGCTAAAAGGGAAGAAGTTGTCTATATTATTCTGACCAGTTTCAGGCAGAGGGCCGACTGAACCCTGGGGAGGAATCTATAAACTCACCGGTGCATAACCTTCACCTTCCCCAGTGATGTCTGGCTGCCGCTGTGGTATCAGCGAGTAAAATTCTAGAGATGCATGATATTGAAATTATCATATTTTCAGGGTCATATCTGTCGATTCCGATACTTAATATATTTGTATTTTTCATATTAGGCCTACTGAACATTATACACAGGACCACAATGGAAGTAAGCCCCTCTGCACTGAGGCCTTGCCCCAAAATATTCAATTAATTAATACTCAGTTTCTAAGTGTCTGCTTTCACTACTGAAAATGGTTAATTATCGAGTGCAATAAACTCCATCACTCTAGCGTTTACTGCCTTTACCTTCGGGTTGTCATGGCCGAATGGTTTTGCTTTTTCAAGTAACTCCCCAACAGACGGCTGTGTGGAGGGAGTGGGCGGCTGTTGGCGGTGGTTGTTTTGTTTTTTTTTAGCTGCCTCAGTCTCTGCCGCTTTCAACTCATTGTACTTGTCAGGTGCTCTTCAGGTGGGTCTCTAAGGGTTCTTTCAGACCTGTGGTATGTGTTCACATATACCAGGGGTCGGCAACCCAAAATGTTGAAAGAGCCATATTGGACCAAAAACACAAATTACAAATATGTCTGGAGCCGCAAAAAATGAAAAGTCTTGTATCAGGATTAGAATGAAGACAACACATGCTGCATGTAGCTATATTAGTTATAACTGGGGGAAGATTTTTTTTTCATTATGCACTTCGAGAGAAAAGTCAAAATGTCGAGAAACAAGTCGAAATTTCGAGAAAAAAGTTGAAATGTCAAGATTAATGTTGAAGTAAAATCTTGAGACAAAAGTCGAAATGTCGAGAAAAAGTCAAAATATTGAGATTAAAAAGGAAAGGAAAAAGGAAGAAAAAAAGGAAAAAAGAAGAAAAAAAGGAAGAAAAAGAGAAGAAAAAAAGGAAAAAAAGGGAAAAAAAGAAGAAAGAAAAAAAGAAACAAAGGAAAAAAAAAGGTCAATCATTTTTAAAAAGCTCCAGGAGCCACTAGGGCAGCGCTAAAGAGCCGCATGCGGCTCTAGAGCCGCGGGTTGCCGACCCCTGACATGTACCAAACCAACCGATCTTTAGGGGGAGACGCTCCCTGTTTCGGGACAACTGCTCCAAACGGGACAGAGGTGAAAGCACCCTAAGTTTGTGGTATTAAATGACGACAGTTTATTCCCTCCTCACGCTACTTCACTCCAACAGGCATTACAAATGGCAACTTTGACGTCAGTTTCACTGACTTTAAAATAATTCCACAGCAGAGACATTTTTCTTGCTCTCGCTCTCATTGTGTTAGTTTTCCTTCCTCGCAGGTGAGCGCGTCTATTTCCTGCTTTCACAGCACATTGAGCTCACTGCTGCCACCTGCTGGGAAGAAGACTACAGCGCTGAGCTGCCTTTGCCTATGTTAGCGTTGGAGGAGGCCAATGCCTTATTTTATCGGTGAAAATCATATATTATAAATTATGTATTATGTATAGTATGGATGCAACAGAGAACGTCCATAATTATCTTTTGTGCAGGAAATGCACCTTGCAACACTGCATGTGAAAGTTGTTCCCCTGGGGGCTGTAGCGGGTCGTCTAATGCAGTGTTTCCCAACCCTGGTCCTCCAACACTGTCCTGCATGTTTTATGTCCCCCTGCTTCAGCACACCGTGATACAAGTGGCTGTGTCATCAACAGAGTTGTGCAGACCTTGATGACGAGCTAATTAGGACCATTAATTAGAATCAGGTGTGATGATGAAGGGAAACATCTAAAACATGCAGGACAGTGTAGCCTGGAGGACCAGGGTTGGGAAACACTGGTCTAATGAATGGACACGGTTACATGTTTTTTAATTCAGAATTAATTATTCCGAATTATATTATATATATATATATAATATATATATAATTCAGAATTAAACTATTTTCCTTTGAGTTTACATGGAAATAGTAATTCTGAATTGAGGTTTACATGGAAAACTCATTTGATGGGCTTTCTCCAATTCCTCTCCAGGTCTGGGGGTTGGGAAGGTTCTGATTGGATAGGGGGGGGACCGGAAGTTAAACTACCGGAAGAAAAACTAACTTAGCTGCTACAACTTTGAAAAGCTCACAATTCTGATGTTTCCTGTTTCCATCTGTTCTTTTAATTATTTCTATTTATTAAATAAATGGTCTCTGCTCTTGACCAGCGTTTACTGCTGCTGCATCTTGAAACTTTGTTTGGAAAACCAGCCCAGCGGAATATAAGATCATGGAGACAGACGGACGAGGGAACGAGCAGAAAGAAAGACTGGAATTAATTTAAAGAGGAATGAGTTTATACATGATCATGGAATTATTCTATTCAGATTTAAAATCGGAATAAACCAGCCACTTAATTCGAAATTAAGGAGTTTAAGTCGGAATGGCCATTTTCATTCGAAATTAGGTGTTTACATGGTAATTTTTACTCTAATTAATTTAACTAATTTAATTTTAATTCTGAATTAAAGAGGAATTAAACTTCCCACGTAAATTCCCTGATTGTAACCAGCTGCATTTCTGCTTGATGTCCCTGCAGGGCAGATGTGGATGGGATAGGGCCAAACGGCTGCATGTACACAAAACAAAGAAAAAGAAACAAATGTGGGAAGAAAAGCAGCTGTTGACGTCATATGATCATGATCCTCATGCTGCACAACATTCACTCTGAGATCAGTCAGAAAAGGTCAGAGCTGAACTGTTTTCATAAAAAAGCAGTGAGTCAGGGTTATTCTGAAGTTGGAGAGATGTTCTGAATAAATGAAGGTGCCACAAGTCAATGACATGTTTTATAATAATAAGCAACTCGGGAACAGATTTCAAAATGACCAAAAAGGACAATTAAATCTTACACCCTCTCAAAAACAAAATAAAATTAGATACATACTTTAACATACTTTTAACAAATAACAATGAAAAACAGAGAGAAATTATATATTAAGTTATCACTAACAGTTATATTTTTACTTTAGTCCAAAAGAAACCATTAAGCAGGCAAAGTTATTTTTAAAATCCAAAGAAATTGCACTAAAAAATGAAAAAAAAAGTGCTCAAAGTAAAAGGTATGTATGAATGCAGGTAGTTGGATAAATGGATCAGTCCAGTTCCGCCTCTTTCCTGTGGGCTTGTGTACAGTAGCAGTCAAAAACGTTTCAAACATTTCCTGCCTCAAACGTCACTTTTAGCCACTTCCAAACTCCTGCCACAATCATTTTCCATCTCCGTCGTTAACAGGATTCAGACTATTAGACCAACGTGATATTCATGTTTTCTAAAGTCCGTCCATCAAAGAAGTAACACACTGGAAAGGATATTGACTGTAATGCTTGGTGGTATTCTAAAACCACAGAAAAACTGGAGGATAAACACACGGCACTACGGGGGACACATAAGCTTCAAAGCTTCCCTTTAAAAGCCTAAAACATGGAAATTGCATCACATTGTGCAAATCAAAACATCAATAACACATTCATACTGTACATCCTTTTGGAGGAAAGTCCTTTAACCAGCCTTTAATTTCCATGTGGAGGGAAAAAAAGTGTGACAAATTTGGGACCTCAACATCCTGCTGAAACTCCTCCGTAACAAACTCTCTGGGAGGAACATTGTCTAGTGGAGAGCCTCCACACAGATCTGCTCCTCCGTGATGTCGTCCAGCAGCGTCACCTCCACGGGGCTGCAGATGTCACTGTCGTAGACCTCCGGTCCCAGCAGACCTTCCTCCTCCAGGCCCTCCCCCTTGGCCTTGAAGCCCTGCTGCTCTGACGGAGAGGTGCTCTCCACAGACTCCAGGTCCTCGATGCCGGCCCGGTAGTGGATCATGAGCAGGGTGAGGGCCTGCAGCCTCTCCCCAGACTTGGCCAGTGCGGCACTAATGAGGGCCTTCCTCCGAGCATCCGTCGCCTCCCTCTCCTCCACCAGGAGGGCGTTGTTGTGCTCCAGCTCCTGGTCGATTTCCTGCTGGAGTTTGTCGAGCATCAACTCCAGTTTCTGGGAGCGCTCGTCTGTGGGCAGCCCTCGGTACAGATCGCGGCCTATCTCCTTCACCGCGATGAACACGCTGTCGTCCAGCCCGCCCTCCTTGCGCACCAGTTTGGTGCTGCCGGCGCTGCTGGACGGGTGCTTGGACGGGCTGGCGCCGCTGGTGTACGTCTCCGTGTCGCTGCTCTCGTTGTCAGAAGTGTTGGGGGTTTGCTTGGGCGAGGGCTCCACTGCTCCAGGAACCACGTCCGCCACCTGCTCCACCAGCCGGGTTTTGGGGACCTGGCGGAGGTTGAGCAGGCGGGAGCTGGTGTTGATGATGTGGCGCGTGAGGCCAGTGGCACGGTTGATGGTGGATTTGGCTTCGGGGTCAGCGCTGCGACGCTCAGTTGCCGCCACACAGAAAGGGTTTTCAGTGAGGCACTTATCCTGGCACTTCTTGTGGCAGACGTAAGCACAAATCATACACTGTGAAGCTGCCTTTGTCCAAACCTTCTTCTTGCAGTATTCACACCAGGTAGGGTTCTGAAACTGGGTGTCCTGGAAGTTATGGCGAACCTCCGTCAGCTGCATGGTACTGTAGGCCAAGTCATCGCGCGGTACGGAGAGAATCGGTTCCCTCTCCTTCTCCCTCAGCTCCTCATCATGGAGGCTCCCCTCTCGTTCCCTTTCCATCGGCCCTGTTGGATACTCTGACTCCCCCTCAGCTAAGTAACAGAAGTTTAGGGTAACGTCTCCATAACACAGCTTCTCATTGAAACCCTTGTGAGTGCCAAGACTGCGCAGCGCAGTGCGGCTGACGTTGGCTCTGGGCTCTGGAGGCCCCAGCCTGAAGGTGCTCTGATACTCTGCAGAAGATGTGGCCATACATTCAAGGGCAATGTGCTCCAGCTGCAGGCTGACATGACCCAGGCACAACAAACTGCCGAGTTTAAAGGGATCTTTGCACCATAGGGCCACATTAAGGTATTTATGATTGTTCTCAACCTCAAACACCACGGATGCCTTGGGCCATCGTGCTGTCTGGTTACGAATCATGGTTTCTGGGGACTCCCAGAGAGAGTGTTCATCCATACTATCTCGTGTGCTGCATGAGCTCTCTGACACTTTTTCTTTGGCCTGATCCGCCTTGCTGCTGGTCACAGAGCATGGGCCAAACATCTCCTCACTGGACTCTGCCGTCTTGGGAGGAGGCTTTGATTCACCTGGTTTGACACTCGTTTTCTCAGCACCAGTCTTCTCCTCGCTGGGTCCAGTGAGAGGAACTTTCTCTGGGGATTTTTCAGAAGCACTGATGGTGATAGTCATAGTAGTAGCAGCAGCAGTAGTTGTAATAGAATCAACACCTTCCAAAAGACTGGTTTCTGAGGATGCTGATGTCAACCTTATCTGAGGTCTTGGTGGCACTGGGGGACGAGAGGGAGGGGGTGGAGGAGGGACGTTGGGGCGCTGGACACCTTCCCCTGGATCACTACTGGACTTATGTGGTGAGGGTTTGGGTGACTCTTTGGGCTGGGGCTTTAGTGGTGACTGTAGACCCACAAGATTTAACTTACGGTTGAGGATAGGTGAAATGGTTCCAAGGGGTTTAGAAGCCAAGTTGGCCACAGTTCTTTTAGGGCTTTGGTTTACTATAAGTAGGAAATCCTCCTTGGTGTCACTGCTATTTACTGAACTACTGCTAGGTGCACCGCTCTGGCCAGGTTTGCCATCTACAATCAACTCCTCAAACTCAGAGTCCATATCTTTGGTGTCAGATATGTCAGAAAGGGTAGTGATAGGGGCTGGGTCTTCCTCATAACCTCCCGCTTGAGGAATGAAACCGGTTTCCTCCAGCTGCCCAAACCCTTCCTGCAGAGTTGCAAGACTTCCCATAGAAGGAATTTGATGACGAACAGGTCTCTCATAAAGTACTATCACCCTTTCTCCAGCCTGCTTCAACAGTTTGGGCACTTGAACTGAGGATGTCACTTTGACACCTGTCAAAGAAACAAGTACGGGATAGAAACTTTAGCTCAGTTTTGCAAAGATCAGAGGTGTGTTTTTAAAGTTTCTAACTTTCAAAAAGCATAACAAAAAGTTTGCAGTGGAACAAAATGCTGTTGTTTTTCCAGGAGTTGGAAAGTACATACCTCCAATTGCGATGAGGCGGTCACCTTTCTGGAGGTCGGCCAAGGCTGCGGGGGAGTTGGGCGTGACCGTCTCGATACTGACCTGCACTGCGTCGCCCTCACAAGCAGGAACATGCCTGAACGTCATTCCCACGCTGCCACATGGTCCTTTAATAACCTCCGTCTGATGAATACATGTACCAAAAGAAAATTGTACAATTAGTAAAAGATTAACTTGTTCCCGCACTTGTAAAAGTCGCCCAAAACGCCTATCCAAGTTATACCCAAAGTAAATTGAAAGCTGTTCTTGAACCGTTTGAAGTTCATGGATGGTTCTGGTATCTTTTGAAAGGTAGCACTATGAAGTTCTTCCCCAACTGTCAGAATCACTGTAACTGCTACTATAATTCAGTAATCTCAGTTTGAACACACTGAAATAGAAGGTTTTTATTTCAGCCGGAAATTTTGTGCGGCAACGAGTAAAAGGGTACATACAATAATATGCAAAAGTTCACACTGCCTCTTTTATTTCTATTACTTTTTGTGTAATTTTACCATTGCTGCCTTTGGTGTGTGGATGCACTCTGCTTGCCACTGAGTGGGCGGCATGAAGGCATCTGATTGGTTCTTTCCCCCCCTGCCAAGCCTCTGGTCCTGGACCAAGCCGTTTCATTCGGACCATCCGGAGTTTTTACATGATTGAAGCTGGGAGGGGGAGGAGGGGGCAGGGCTTAGAGGAGGTGCCACTTTCAAATCTTGCTAGCTCTAAAACATTGCATACTATAACTTTAATTTAAAACTGATGTCACTGGGTCACTTTAATTTATAACATTAAAAATTATTATTAACTCCACAGGAAATGCCAGGTGAAGTTGGAACAACAGATTAATCTGTAGTGAATTTGGATGGTTATTAAAGACCAAAGAGCAGCACAATCTCCATCACTGAGATGTCTGACACCTAAGGTTTGGTCAAAACCAGGCTACTGACTAATCTACATCAGAATGATGGCAGAATAAAAGAAGCAAGGTTTTGGAATGGCTTCAACAAAAATAAAATGCTGGTGTAGGACGATAACCACATCAGAGACTGAAAAAGGTAATTCCAGAAACCACAGCTTGAGGTTACCGCTGCAAGAGATGGATCTACATCCTACTGAATCATAGGGGAACTAAATATTACCCAGATCATACCACTTGGCTATTTTGTTAAACAGATAAATCCACTGAGAAATAAGTCATGTTGTTTTTATTTATTTTTATATGATGCGCTGACTGGAGAGCACTTTTAATTTCGTCGTACATATTGATAATGACAATAAAGATCTACAGGACTGTCTCAGAAAATTAGAATGTTGTGATAAAGTTCTTTATTTTCTGTAATGCAATTAAAAAAACAAAAATGTCATACATTCTGGATTCATTACAAATCAACTGAAATATTGCAAGCCTTTTATTATTTTAATATTGCTGATTATGGCTTACAGTTTAAGATTAAGATTCCCAGAATATTCAAATTCTTTTAGATAGGATATTTGAGTTATCTTAAGCTTTAAGCCATGATCAGCAATATTAAAATAATAAAAGGCTTGCAATATTTCAGTTGATTTGTAATGAATCCAGAATGTATGATATTTTTGTAATTGCATTACAGAAAATCACAATATTCAAATTTTCTGAGACAGTCCCGTATCTATCTATCTTGTCTGAAGTTGTATTTGAAATGCTGTCGAAGGATTGTTTTTAGAAAGCTTTCACACAAAAACAGCATTAAAGCATTAATGGAGGAGGTACTAACGTGTGCAGGTTAGAGCAAAGCAACCTCTGTCCTATGCTGCACCTGTCGTTGCTTTTTACATGCCCATGGCTACGTTTTAACCAGGGAGACGTCTCCACTCTAACAGTCAGTGTTTGACGCTGATGGATGCACATATGTTGGGGATATTTCCTTGTAGACTAAAAAGCTAAATGGGGTGGGTGCACAGGAGAAAGACAAGGACGAAGATGGTGCAGGTGCCCAGTTTAAAAGGAAGAAAAAGGAGGCATGTCACAGACAAATGACTGTAATTTTCCCTGCCAACGTTTATTACGGTTCAGCTGGAAGGCGATGATTGAGTTAAGGCTGACCACGAATGAGCAGGTGATCTATGCGGGCTGGCAGGGCCAGGTTGGGGCTCAGGGCTGGATTTACACGGGCAAGTTTTGACCAAGTCCTCCTCCGCCTTTGTGGTAATCTAGCTAAAAGACAGAACAACTGTTTATCACTGAATGTATAATGTGTAAAAATCTATTTTCATTGGTAAGTCGATACTTCAGAATGCCACTTAAGTGAATATTCAGAGAAGGGTGGGTGTCTGCATCCTCAGTCTTTAAGGCTACATGTTATTCTTATCTTTCATGCAGTTTGAATAATGCTAAATTTAGTTTGAAAATGTTTTCTCAAAAAAAGTCAGATTATAGATAGTAGATGGTTGTGTAAGAGGAAGATAGAATCATATACAACTGTCATATTTTTACCTTTAATTGCATTTTGCTTTCTTTCTGCTAATGTTTCTAACAGTAACCAGTAATCCATTCTTGCTCCCTCTTTTCGCCGTTTTAATGTTCTCTGCAATAGACTTAGCCGTCTTAAAGCACGTCATATGCCGTCAGTGAGACGCTTCTGAAGAAGGCGAGAGCTGCTCATCGAAACCATCAAGGTCAAATCTTTTGACTTTATGTTTAAACAAAAGAACTAAAACTTCAATTCAATTCAATTTTATTTATATAGCGTCTAATACAACAGAGTTGTCTCTAGACGCTTTCCAGAGACCCAGAACATGAACATAAACCCCCGAGCAATTATTACATAAACAATGGCAGGTAAAAACTCCCCTAGTGGGAGAAAAGCCTTAAGCCAAACAGTGGCAAAGAAAAACTCCCCTTTAGGAGGGAAGAAACCTTGAGCAGGACCAGGCTCATAAGGGGGGACCCTCCTGCCGAGGGCCAGACTAAAAAAACCTCCTGACTTAGACATTTGTTTAAACACGTCAACAACGTAAGTAATTTTAAAACCACAAACAGAGCATCTGAAATTCAGGAGACTAATTAAACCACCAAGACGTGTTTCTTCTACAACACAGATCGTATAAGCATGGACCCGATAACATGCTAAACTCCATAACACCTTGGCTTATAACTGGGGGTACTAATATAGTGCATAAAAAGAAGTGGTAATGCCCTTTTCTGCTTTTGAAGCCTCTTCTCCCTCAGACCTGGCACCTTGTTGCAGATGGCTGGAATATGCCTGTCACTTTTATTCAGTCACAGTTGGCTAGGGCTGAAACGATTAATTTTGCAGCTCAAAGCAGAGTATTTCGCCCGGACTACGTTTAATGCGGCACAACACGCTGACGCCGCGCACGTAAAGGAAGAAGAAAGAGGAGGATAGGTTTGGTTTTTGTAACATGCCATGCTCAAGCATATATATATATATATATATATATATACTAGGGCTGCAACTAACGACTATTTTAATAGTCGACTAGTCACCGACTATTGAAACGATTAGTCGACTAATCGGATAATTAGTAATTTTTTCTTAAATTTAGTATGTCGCTTTAATTATGTGGCAAATGATAATAAACACGAGAAAGATGGCTACTTCAATGAAAAATACAGGACTGTCTCAGAAAATTAGAATATTGTGATAAAGTCCTTTATTTTCTTTAATGCAAAAATGTCATACATTCTGGATTCATTACAAATCAACTGAAATATTGCAAGCCTTTTATTATTTTAATATTGCTGATCATGGCTTACAGTTTAAGAAAACTCAAATATCCTATCTAAATAAATTTGAATATTCTGGGAATCTACATCTTAAACTGTAAGCCATAATCAGCAATATTAAAATAATAAAAGGCTTGCAATATTTCAGTTGATTTGTAATGAATCCATGAATGTATGACATTTTTGTTGTTTTAATTGCATTACAGAAAATAAAGAACTTTGTCACAATATTCTAATTTTCTGAGACAGTCCTGTAGATATTTTATTCAACTTTGCAGCTGTTCATACAAAAAATTTATAAAAATGTCCTATTTAAAACCAAGGACAGGCAGTGATCAGTCAGACATAAATCCATGAATAAATAAACCTCTGTCCATTATTTTTCATTTTTTAAGAACAGTCAAATGTGTTATATAAAAAATAAAATAAAACGTCTCATATTTTTTCTCTATCAAGTGGTTTGAAATGGGTTCTGGATGGCAGGACGTACTCTGGGTTGAACTGGTGTATCATTTGTTGAAACTCGTCACCCAGACCCGACGTGCTTTCTCTCCAAATGCTTGCGTTACCAACGTGCTCCCGTGATAAGCAAGGTCGGCTTTGCAAACCTTGCAAGTCATCTTTTTATTTACCGTATCGAGGCTAAAAGGCTCCAAAACTTTAGAAGTTTTGCTACATGCAGCTGCTACAGGACGGGACGCTGTCATTTCTGTTTACCCGCTACCGCTTGGCAGAGACGCTATCGCGCATGCGCGACTCTCGGCAGAGATTGTATTGAAGTGAGACGCCTCACTCCGTTGGAAAAACACGTCTGGCGACAATTGTCGACAATGGAATTCATTGTCGACAATTTTGATTATCGATTTTTGTCGACGAATCGTTGCAGCCCTAATATATACACACACATATATACATACATATATACATATATATATATGCTCAGGCAGTCTGCAATGGCCCAGACGGGAAACATGTGTAGCTCAGTGCTTAACATTTATTTTCAATCCAGGCTGTTTCCGATTTCGGACACTACCGCGCTATATGCTACATACTGCAAAGTATGCACTGTGCCTACTAAATGAAGGATTCAGTACGCTGCTCCAGCATACCGTTCACACAGCAGTGTGCTACAGTGTATCCCAGAATGCATTTCGCACCAAAATGTCAGCGAAAGATGAGATTTAAAAGCAGAAAAACTAGAAGCTGTTTTAATTGCAGCTGTAGCGCTGTTAATATGCCACTTTCATTTCCCCGGCGTAGAAATGAAGTCAGGAAACTGGATTTGTGGCCAAATATTAATGTCATGGACCACTGGTTCTTGGTAACTGTACCAAATATTAATGTCCATGGACCACTGGTTCTTGGTAACTGTACCAAATATTAATGTCCATGGACCACTGGTTCTTGGTAACTGTACCAAATATTAATGTCCATGGACCACTGGTTCTTGGTAACTGTACCAAATATTAATGTCCATGGACCACTGGTTCTTGGGGTAACTGTACCAAATATTAATGTCCATGGACCACTGGTTCTTGGGGTAACTGTACCAAATATTAATGTCCATGGACCACTGGTTCTTGGGGTAACTGTACCAAATATTAATGTCATGGACCACTGGTTCTTGGTAACTGTACCAAATATTAATGTCCATGGACCACTGGTTCTTGGTAACTGTACCAAATATTAATGTCCATGGACCACTGGTTCTTGGTAACTGTACCAAATATTAATGTCCATGGACCACTGGTTCTTGGTAACTGTACCAAATATTAATGTCCATGGACCACTGGTTCTTGGTAACTGTACCAAATATTAATGTCCATGGACCACTGGATACTTGTCATATGAATAGAAACCACAACAACAAAGCCAGACACACAACCCTCATGTTCTACACCAATACCTCCAAAAACTTTGAAACACAGCGATTGATTTGCTCCATTTTCCTTCCCCCACAACCAACACACCCGTCTCTGCCTGTGAAAGCCCTCCCTTCAGGACCGAGACTCAGCTGAGATGAAAGATGAGGATCGGTGGTGACGACCAGCGCAGAGCTGAGCGGTGTGTGTGCAGCTGTGCCATTGTGCCCATAATAGCTTTACAAAGAAGCACACAAGTCCATTCTGCTCAAGTGCAAATAGTGGCAATCTACCTTTTACACACACACACACACACACACACACACACACACACACACACACACACACACACACACACACACACACACACACACACACACACACACACACACACACACAGATATATGCAGAGTCACAGACCTTCATATGTCCGTAATTACGACCCCCAGAGTGACAGAGTCCTGTGATAAGACGACTCTCTCCAGCAGCAGCTGCGCTTTCAGAGATACAGAGCTACTCACTCCAATCCCCCTCTCTATCTGCTTTACTACTTTACTATTTAATACACAACCTGAATAAAGGAGAAAAAGGAATGTCTGTGAAGCCTCGGCTTTGAAATCACTTTAATACATCATGGGGGAATTTTATAAAATACGTATACAAAATGTTTACATTTTACAATGAAGAAGAACAGAAATATCCATATGGACCAGATAGTAGGAATAGATTCAATATATTGTTTGGAATAACTAATGTAAATGTATTTAAACTATAATGAATGGCATTAACTGTGAACACTGAAACATTGATAACGATGTCCTGGGCAGCACAGAGGAACAACCAAAAACCTGAGCACATTTACAGGAAACAGGTCAGACTTGGAGCACGGACACAGCGGTCCCAGTCCCACCCGTTTCCATCCCTCCATTCCTGCTGGATCTGTTCAGGGGAAACCTGGACCTTACTGCCTGGAGGAAGGGAGGATGAGAGGATGGGAGGATGAGAGGATGAGAGGATGAGAGGATGGGAGGATGAGAGGATGAGAGGATGGGAGGATGAGAGGATAAGAGGATGAGAGGATGGGAGGATGAGAGGATGAGAGGATGAGAGGATGAGAGGATGAGAGGATGAGAGGATGAGAGGATGGGAGGATGGGAGGATGAGAGGATGAGAGGATGGGAGGATGAGAGGATGAGAGGATGAGAGGATGGGAGGATGAGAGGATGAGAGGATGAGAGGATGAGAGGATGGGAGGATGAGAGGATGAGAGGATGGGAGGATGAGAGGATAAGAGGATAAGAGGATGAGAGGATGAGAGGATGGGAGGATGAGAGGATGAGAGGATGAGAGGATAAGAGGATGAGAGGATGGGAGGATGAGAGGATGAGAGGATGAGAGGATGGGAGGATGAGAGGATGAGAGGATGAGAGGATGGGAGGATGAGAGGATGGGAGGATGAGAGGATGAGAGGATGAGAGGATGAGAGGATGAGAGGATGGGAGGATGAGAGGATGAGAGGATGGGAGGATGAGAGGATGAGAGGATGAGAGGATGGGAGGATGGGAGGATGAGAGGATGAGAGGATGAGAGGATGGGAGGATGAGAGGATGAGAGGATGAGAGGATGAGAGGATGGGAGGATGAGAGGATGGGAGGATGAGAGGATGGGAGGATGAGAGGATGAGAGGATGAGAGGATAAGAGGATGAGAGGATGAGAGGATGGGAGGATGGGAGGATGAGAGGATGGGAGGATGAGAGGATGAGAGGATGAGAGGATAAGAGGATGAGAGGATGAGAGGATAAGAGGATGAGAGGATGAGAGGATGAGGGGATGAGAGGATGAGGGGATGAGTTCTCCCTGGAGTATGGGAGGATGAGAGGATGAGAGGATAAGAGGATGAGAGGATGAGGGGATGAGGGGATGAGGGGATGGGAGGATGAGAGGATAAGAGGATGAGAGGATGGGAGGATGAGAGGATGAGAGGATAAGAGGATGAGAGGATGAGGGGATGAGGGGATGAGATGATGAGGGGATGAGGGGATGGGAGGATGAGAGGATAAGAGGATGAGAGGATGGGAGGATGAGAGGATGAGAGGATGGGAGGATGAGAGGATGGGAGGATGAGAGGATGGGAGGGTGAGAGGATGAGAGGATGAGAGGATAAGAGGATGAGAGGATGAGAGGATGAGGGGATGAGATGATGAGGGGATGAGGGGATGAGAGGATGAGAGGATGAGATGATGAGGGGATGGGAGGATGAGATGATGAGGGGATGAGGGGATGAGGGGATGGGAGGATGGGAGGATGAGGGGATGAGGGGATGAGAGGATGAGGGGATGGGAGGATGAGATTATGAGGGGATGAGGGGATGGGAGGATGGGAGGATGAGGGGATGGGAGGATGAGAGGATGAGAGGATGAGATGATGAGGGGATGAGGTGATGAGGGGATGAGAGGATGGGAGGATGAGAGGATGGGAGGATGAGAGGATGAGAGGATGGGAGGATGAGGGGATGAGGGGATGGGAGGATGGGAGGATGAGGGGATGGGAGGATGAGATGATGAGAGGATGGGAGGATGAGATGATGAGAGGATGAGGGGATGAGGTGATGAGGGGATGAGAGGATGAGAGGATGAGAGGATGAGAGGATGAGGGGATGAGGGGATGAGAGGATGAGGGGATGAGGGGATGAGGGGATGAGGGGATGAGATGATGAGGGGATGAGGGGATGGGAGGATGAGGGGATGAGGGGATGAGAGGATGGGGGGATGGGGGGATGAGGGGATGAGAGGATGAGGGGATGAGGGGATGGGAGGATGGGAGGATGGGAGGATGGGAGGATGGGAGGATGAGAGGATGAGAGGATGAGAGGATGGGAGGATGAGAGGATGGGAGGATGAGAGGATGAGAGGATGAGAGGATGGGAGGATGGGAGGATGAGAGGATGAGAGGATGAGAGGATGAGAGGATAAGAGGATGAGAGGATGGGAGGATGAGAGGATGAGAGGATGAGAGGATGGGAGGATGAGAGGATGAGAGGATGAGAGGATGAGAGGATAAGAGGATAAGAGGATGAGAGGATGGGAGGATGAGAGGATGAGAGGATGGGAGGATGAGAGGATGGGAGGATGAGAGGATGGGAGGATGAGAGGATAAGAGGATGAGAGGATGAGAGGATGAGGGGATGAGAGGATGAGGGGATGAGTTCTCCCTGGAGTATGGGAGGATGAGAGGATGAGAGGATAAGAGGATGAGAGGATGAGGGGATGAGGGGATGGGAGGATGAGATGATGAGAGGATGAGATGATGAGGGGATGAGGGGATGGGAGGATGAGAGGATAAGAGGATGAGAGGATGGGAGGATGAGAGGATGAGAGGATAAGAGGATGAGAGGATGAGGGGATGAGGGGATGGGAGGATGAGAGGATGAGATGATGAGGGGATGGGAGGATGAGATGATGAGGGGATGAGGGGATGAGGGGATGGGAGGATGGGAGGATGAGAGGATGAGGGGATGAGGGGATGAGAGGATGAGGGGATGGGAGGATGAGATGATGAGGGGATGAGGGGATGGGAGGATGGGAGGATGAGAGGATGAGGGGATGAGAGGATGGGAGGATGGGAGGATGAGATGATGAGAGGATGAGAGGATGAGATGATGAGGGGATGAGGGGATGAGAGGATGGGAGGATGAGAGGATGAGAGGATGAGAGGATGAGAGGATGGGAGGATGAGATGATGAGGGGATGAGGGGATGGGAGGATGGGAGGATGAGAGGATGAGGGGATGAGAGGATGGGAGGATGGGAGGATGAGATGATGAGAGGATGGGAGGATGAGATGATGAGAGGATGAGAGGATGAGATGATGAGGGGATGAGGGGATGAGGGGATGAGGTGATGAGAGGATGAGAGGATGAGATGATGAGGGGATGAGATGATGAGGGGATGAGAGGATGAGAGGATGAGAGGATGAGAGGATGGGAGGATGAGATGATGAGGGGATGAGGGGATGAGGGGATGAGAGGATGAGGGGATGAGGGGATGAGGGGATGAGAGGATGAGGGGATGAGGGGATGAGATGATGAGAGGATGAGGGGATGAGAGGATGGGGGGATGAGGGGATGAGGGGATGAGGGGATGAGAGGATGAGGGGATGAGAGGATGAGGGGATGAGGGGATGAGGGGATGAGAGGATGAGGGGATGAGGGGATGAGAGGATGAGAGGATGAGGGGATGAGAGGATGAGGGGATGAGAGGATGAGGGGATGAGAGGATGAGGGGGCCCCTGCCCATCACAGGGCCACACAGACAGCGAGACAAACAACCAGCCCAACACTAAAGAAACAAAAAGAATCCAGATATGAATGGTTTCTCTCCAGTGATTCTCCAGTGATTCTCCAGCGATTCTCCAGTGGTTCTCCAGTGATTCTCCAGCGATTCTCCAGTGATTCTCCAGCGATTCTCCAGCGATTCTCCAGCGATTCTCCAGCGATTCTCCAGCGATTCTCCAGCGATTCTCCAGCGATTCTCCAGCGATTCTCCAGCGATTCTCCAGTGATTCTCCAGTGATTCTCCAGACGTTCTCCAGTGATTCTCCAGTGATTCTCCAGTGATTCTCCAGACGTTCTTCAGTGATTCTCCAGTGATTCTCCAGTGATTCTCCAGACGTTCTTCAGTGATTCTCCAGTGATTCTCCAGTGATTCTCCAGTGATTCTCCAGTGATTCTCCAGTGATTCTCCAGACGTTCTCCAGTGATTCTCCAGTGATTCTCCAGTGATTCTCCAGACGTTCTTCAGTGATTCTCCAGTGATTCTCCAGACGTTCTTCAGTGATTCTCCAGTGATTCTCCAGTGATTCTCCAGTGATTCTCCAGACGTTCTTCAGTGATTCTCCAGTGATTCTCCAGTGATTCTCCAGTGATTCTCCAGACGTTCTTCAGTGATTCTCCAGTGATTCTTCAGTGATTCTTCAGTGATTCTTCAGTGATTCTCCAGTGGTTCTCCAGTGATTCTCCAGTGATTCTCCAGTGGTTCTCCAGTGATTCTCCAGTGATTCTCCAGCCGTTCTTCAGTGATTCTCCAGTGATTCTCCAGTGATTCTCCAGATGTTCTCCAGTGATTCTCCAGTGATTCTCCAGATGTTCTTCAGTGATTCTCCAGTGATTCTCCAGACGTTCTTCAGTGATTCTCCAGTGATTCTCCAGTGATTCTCCAGTGATTCTCCAGACGTTCTTCAGTGATTCTCCAGACGTTCTTCAGTGATTCTCCAGTGATTCTCCAGTGATTCTCCAGACGTTCTTCAGTGATTCTCCAGTGATTCTCCAGTGATTCTCCAGACGTTCTTCAGTGATTCTCCAGTGATTCTTCAGTGATTCTCCAGTGATTCTTCAGTGATTCTCCAGTGGTTCTCCAGTGATTCTCCAGTGATTCTTCAGTGATTCTCCAGTGGTTCTCCAGCGATTCTCCAGACGTTCTTCAGTGATTCTCCAGTGATTCTCCAGCGATTCTCCAGTGATTCTCCAGTGATTCTCCAGTGATTCTCCAGCGATTCTCCAGCGATTCTCCAGACGTTCTTCAGTGATTCTCCAGTGATTCTCCAGCGATTCTCCAGTGATTCTCCAGTGATTCTCCAGCGATTCTCCAGTGATTCTCCAGCGATTCTCCAGACGTTCTTCAGTGATTCTCCAGTGATTCTTCAGTGATTCTCCAGTGATTCTCCAGACGTTCTTCAGTGATTCTCCAGTGATTCTCCAGCGATTCTCCAGCGATTCTCCAGTGATTCTCCAGCGATTCTCCAGCGATTCTCCAGACGTTCTTCAGTGATTCTCCAGTGATTCTCCAGTGATTCTTCAGTGATTCTCCAGTGATTCTCCAGTGATTCTCCAGTGATTCTCCAGATGTTCTTCAGTGATTCTCCAGTGATTCTCCAGTGATTCTCCAGCGATTCTCCAGACGTTCTTCAGTGATTCTCCAGTGATTCTTCAGTGATTCTCCAGTGATTCTCCAGCGATTCTCCAGCGATTCTCCAGCGATTCTCCAGCGATTCTCCAGACGTTCTTCAGTGATTCTCCAGTGATTCTCCAGTGATTCTTCAGTGATTCTCCAGTGATTCTCCAGTGATTCTTCAGTGATTCTCCAGTGATTCTCCAGTGATTCTCCAGATGTTCTTCAGTGATTCTCCAGTGATTCTCCAGATGTTCTTCAGTGATTCTCCAGTGATTCTCCAGACGTTCTTCAGTGATTCTCCAGTGATTCTCCAGTGATTCTCCAGTGATTCTCCAGACGTTCTTCAGTGATTCTCCAGACGTTCTTCAGTGATTCTCCAGTGATTCTCCAGTGATTCTCCAGATGTTCTCCAGTGATTCTCCAGATGTTCTTCAGTGATTCTCCAGACGTTCTTCAGTGATTCTCCAGTGATTCTCCAGTGATTCTCCAGATGTTCTCCAGTGATTCTCCAGTGATTCTCCAGATGTTCTTCAGTGATTCTCCAGTGATTCTCCAGACGTTCTTCAGTGATTCTCCAGTGATTCTCCAGCGATTCTCCAGACGTTCTTCAGTGATTCTCCAGTGATTCTCCAGTGATTCTCCAGACGTTCTTCAGTGATTCTCCAGTGATTCTTCAGTGATTCTCCAGTGATTCTTCAGTGATTCTCCAGTGGTTCTCCAGTGATTCTCCAGTGATTCTTCAGTGATTCTCCAGTGGTTCTCCAGCGATTCTCCAGACGTTCTTCAGTGATTCTCCAGTGATTCTCCAGCGATTCTCCAGTGATTCTCCAGTGATTCTCCAGTGATTCTCCAGTGATTCTCCAGCGATTCTCCAGCGATTCTCCAGACGTTCTTCAGTGATTCTCCAGTGATTCTCCAGCGATTCTCCAGTGATTCTCCAGTGATTCTCCAGACGTTCTTCAGTGATTCTCCAGTGATTCTTCAGTGATTCTCCAGTGATTCTCCAGACGTTCTTCAGTGATTCTCCAGTGATTCTCCAGCGATTCTCCAGCGATTCTCCAGCGATTCTCCAGTGATTCTCCAGCGATTCTCCAGCGATTCTCCAGACGTTCTTCAGTGATTCTCCAGTGATTCTCCAGTGATTCTTCAGTGATTCTCCAGTGATTCTCCAGTGATTCTCCAGATGTTCTTCAGTGATTCTCCAGTGATTCTCCAGTGATTCTCCAGCGATTCTCCAGCGATTCTCCAGCGATTCTCCAGACGTTCTTCAGTGATTCTCCAGTGATTCTCCAGTGATTCTTCAGTGATTCTCCAGTGATTCTCCAGTGATTCTCCAGTGATTCTCCAGTGATTCTCCAGCGATTCTCCAGCGATTCTCCAGCGATTCTCCAGCGATTCTCCAGACGTTCTTCAGTGATTCTCCAGTGATTCTTCAGTGATTCTCCAGTGATTCTCCAGATGTTCTTCAGTGATTCTCCAGTGATTCTCCAGTGATTCTCCAGTGATTCTCCAGTGATTCTCCAGTGATTCTCCAGCGATTCTCCAGCGATTCTCCAGCGATTCTCCAGCGATTCTCCAGACGTTCTCCAGTGATTCTCCAGTGATTCTCCAGTGATTCTCCAGATGTTCTCCAGATGTTCTTCAGTGATTCTCCAGTGATTCTCCAGTGATTCTCCAGTGATTCTCCAGACATTCTCCAGTGATTCTCCAGTGATTCTTCAGTGGTTCTCCAGTGATTCTCCAGTGATTCTCCAGTGATTCTCCAGTGATTCTCCAGTGATTCTCCAGTGATTCTTCAGTGATTCTCCAGTGGTTCTCCAGTGATTCTCCAGTGATTCTCCAGTGATTCTTCAGTGATTCTCCAGTGATTCTTCAGTGATTCTTCAGTGATTCTCCAGTGATTCTCCAGTGATTCTTCAGTGATTCTCCAGTGATTCTTCAGTGATTCTCCAGCGGTTCTCCAGTGATTCTCCAGTGATTCTCCAGTGGTTCTTCAGTGATTCTCCAGTGATTCTTCAGTGATTCTCCAGTGGTTCTTCAGTGATTCTCCAGTGGTTCTCCAGTGATTCTCCAGTGGTTCTTCAGTGATTCTCCAGTGATTCTTCAGTGATTCTCCAGACGTTCTTCAGTGATTCTCCAGTGATTCTCCAGTGATTCTTCAGTGATTCTCCAGTGATTCTCCAGTGATTCTCCAGTGATTCTCCAGTGATTCTCCAGTGATTCTTCAGTGATTCTCCAGTGATTCTTCAGTGATTCTTCAGTGATTCTCCAGTGATTCTCCAGTGATTCTTCAGTGATTCTTCAGTGATTCTCCAGTGATTCTTCAGTGGTTCTCCAGTGATTCTCCAGTGGTTCTTCAGTGATTCTCCAGTAGGGGTGTAACGATACACTAATCTCACGATACGGTACGATACACGATATTGAGGTCACGATAACGATACGATACGATATATTATTTTTTTAACAACCTTGAATGAGGTAGTCATGAGGAAATTTTCTTTTATTTGAAAGACACAAAATACAAAATAATGCTGTGCATTTGCCCTATTGTTACAGTTTGTAATGCTTTATAACAGTTTAAGTTTTAAAGAGAAAGCCAGGCCAACCATTTTCCACAAACTGAACTAAAAGTAAATGTCAGGTTTGCATTATGATCTTCAGTTTCATACAAGTACAAATATTTTGCCACAAACTGAATAGTTTCTCTCATGTATGATTTGACTTTTTTCTTTTCCAGAAATTTAACAACTAAAATTAAATAAATAAATACAAGTAAATAAATACATACAATTTTACATCATAAAAAAGATTGATTCATGCTCAACTTATAAGGGTAAGAGGAGATTTATTTTTGTTAAGAAGGTTATTTTGGTAATTCAGGGTTCATTATTTTATAAATACATTCTTTATATTCTATAAATCAGGGACTATAATGACACTAGTCAGTTTCTGTAGTGATTAGTCTGTTTTAGATTGGGCGGAGTGATACAGCACTAGGTGCTGTGTTGATGTTCTAAAATCCTACACTGTTGAGGGACATTAAAGTACACTGGAACTTAGCAGAAGTTGTCTCCGTGTTTATCCTACTCACCACCCCAAAAAGGTTTAATTTAATAAGGTAAGGCTTAACTCTACACCAGACTTACATAAGTAAAGGTTCAGACCTCAAAACGGGGCCGCAAAACGGGACTATTTATTCTGAGCGGAGGAAGATTTTGGTCCGCGCGGTCCGGCCGCGGTCGTGGTCGGATGCGCGTTACTAGTCAACACAGTAGATTAATATTAATAACACAATATCGCGATACACTCTGTCACCTCCACGACACGTATTGTGACATTTTTGTATCGCGAAATTTCGTGGCACGATATATTGTTACACCCCTATTCTCCAGTGATTCTTCAGTGATTCTCCAGTGATTCTCCAGTGATTCTCCAGTGGTTCTCCAGTGATTCTCCAGTGATTCTCCAGTGGTTCTCCAGTGATTCTCCAGTGATTCTCCAGTGGTTCTTCAGTGATTCTCCAGTGGTTCTTCAGCGGTTCTCCAGTGATTCTTCAGTGATTCTCCAGTGGTTCTCCAGTGATTCTCCAGTGATTCTTCAGTGATTCTCCAGTGATTCTCCAGTGATTCTTCAGTGATTCTCCAGTGATTCTCCAGTGATTCTTCAGTGATTCTCCAGTGATTCTCCAGTGATTCTTCAGTGATTCTCCAGTGATTCTTCAGTGGTTCTCCAGTGATTCTTCATTGGTTCTCCAGTGATTCTCCAGTGATTCTCCAGTGATTCTTCAGTGATTCTCCAGTGATTCTTCATTGGTTCTCCAGTGATTCTCCAGTGATTCTTCAGTGATTCTCCAGTGATTCTTCATTGGTTCTCCAGTGATTCTCCAGTGATTCTCCAGTGATTCTTCAGTGATTCTCCAGTGATTCTTCATTGGTTCTCCAGTGATTCTCCAGTGATTCTCCAGTGATTCTTCAGTGATTCTCCAGTGATTCTTCATTGGTTCTCCAGTGATTCTCCAGTGATTCTTCAGTGATTCTCCAGTGATTCTTCAGTGGTTCTCCAGTGATTCTTCATTGGTTCTCCAGTGATTCTTCAGTGATTCTCCAGTGATTCTTCAGTGGTTCTCCAGTGATTCTTCATTGGTTCTCCAGTGGTTCTTCAGTGATTCTCCAGTGATTCTTCAGTGGTTCTCCAGTGATTCTTCATTGGTTCTCCAGTGATTCTCCAGTGATTCTCCAGTGATTCTTCAGTGATTCTCCAGTGATTCTTCAGTGGTTCTCCAGTGATTCTTCATTGGTTCTCCAGTGATTCTTCAGTGGTTCTCCAGTGATTCTTCATTGGTTCTCCAGTGATTCTCCAGTGATTCTCCAGTGATTCTTCAGTGGTTCTCCAGTGATTCTTCATTGGTTCTCCAGTGATTCTCCAGTGATTCTTCAGTGATTCTCCAGTGATTCTTCATTGGTTCTCCAGTGGTTCTTCAGAGATTCTCCAGTGATTCTTCAGTGGTTCTCCAGTGATTCTTCATTGGTTCTCCAGTGATTCTCCAGTGATTCTCCAGTGATTCTTCAGTGATTCTCCAGTGATTCTTCATTGGTTCTCCAGTGATTCTCCAGTGATTCTCCAGTGATTCTTCAGTGATTCTCCAGTGATTCTTCAGTGGTTCTCCAGTGATTCTTCATTGGTTCTCCAGTGATTCTTCAGTGGTTCTCCAGTGATTCTTCATTGGTTCTCCAGTGATTCTCCAGTGATTCTCCAGTGATTCTTCAGTGGTTCTCCAGTGATTCTTCATTGGTTCTCCAGTGATTCTCCAGTGATTCTTCAGTGATTCTCCAGTGATTCTTCATTGGTTCTCCAGTGGTTCTTCAGTGATTCTCCAGTGATTCTTCAGTGGTTCTCCAGTGATTCTTCATTGGTTCTCCAGTGATTCTCCAGTGATTCTCCAGTGATTCTTCAGTGATTCTCCAGTGATTCTTCATTGGTTCTCCAGTGATTCTCCAGTGATTCTCCAGTGATTCTTCAGTGATTCTCCAGTGATTCTTCATTGGTTCTCCAGTGATTCTCCAGTGATTCTTCAGTGATTCTCCAGTGATTCTTCAGTGGTTCTCCAGTGATTCTTCATTGGTTCTCCAGTGATTCTTCAGTGATTCTCCAGTGATTCTTCAGTGGTTCTCCAGTGATTCTTCATTGGTTCTCCAGTGATTCTCCAGTGATTCTTCAGTGATTCTCCAGTGATTCTTCAGTGGTTCTCCAGTGATTCTTCATTGGTTCTCCAGTGGTTCTTCAGTGATTCTCCAGTGATTCTTCAGTGGTTCTCCAGTGATTCTTCATTGGTTCTCCAGTGATTCTCCAGTGATTCTCCAGTGGTTCTTCAGCGGTTCTCCAGTGATTCTTCATTGGTTCTCCAGTGATTCTCCAGTGATTCTTCAGTGATTCTTCAGTGATTCTCCAGTGATTCTCCAGTGGTTCTCCAGTGGTTCTTCAGCGGTTCTCCAGTGATTCTTCATTGGTTCTCCAGTGATTCTCCAGTGATTCTCCAGTGATTCTTCAGTGATTCCTCAGTGATTCTCCAGTGATTCTCCAGTGGTTCTCCAGCGGTTCTCCAGACTGCAGAGTTTAATTGTCGGCCAGTGGGGCTTTCTCTCGGGGCCAGCAGCAGTTTCTGCACTAAGCTTGTTAGCATCGACAAAGACAGCACACAGCTCCGGGTTTCTGTCTCTGAACCACAAGCAGCAGCCGGAACGGCCCGGATGGAAGTGGAGCATTCACCCTCTCATCTCACACCAGGACAAATCAAAGGGTAATGAGCCCAAATTGCAGCTATCACTGCTTTAAAGTTATTTTCTCTACCTCCAGGACAGAACTGCGGACAAGTCTTCCTTTGATCCCTTGGAAATAAAAGAAACCCTCATTGTCAGGAATAAGCTCTCTCGTACTTTAGACGGCGACGTATTCTGGACATCATCCCCCCGACGGAGACAGCGCTGATGAAGCTGATGAAGTCAAAACTGAAAAAGCATCAATATCTATTTCATTTAGTACTAACATTACACATTTATGATTTCTTGAACAAGGAAAATGAAATCAAAATTTAAAAGGTTCTGAAAATTGAATAAATAAATAAATAAATCATAATGTCTCTGCAATCAGAGTTGGAGTTTTAACAGCCCCGCTCACAAAACGCTGAGCACTGATTACAACTGGAATGAAATGGAGATGAACTGACTCAAATTTCAAATGTTCTTTTTCAGAGGAAGTCCGGTTTAGGTTTTCTTGTGACACATAACAAGAGATAAAAAAGCATAAAGTGTTTTTATTTGCAAATCCAACTGTGATTCACAGTTAAACATCCATCCATCCATCCATCCATCCATCCATCCATCCATCCATCCATCCATCATCTATACCCGCTTTATCCTTTTCAGGGTCACGGGGGTCTGCTGGAGTCTATCCCAGCTATTTTCAGGTGAGAGGCAGGAGTTACACCCTGGACAGGTCACCAGTCCATCACAGGGCCACAAACAACCAGACACACTCACGCTCACACCTACGGGCAATTTAGAATCACCAATTAACCTAGCATGCATGTTTTTGGACTGTGGGAGGAAACCGGAGTACCCGGAGAAAACCCACGCAAGCACAGGGAGAACCGGGAACCTTCTTGCTGTGAGGCAACAGTGCTAACCACCAAGCCACCGTGCTGACCACATAACAAGCCAATAAAAAAGCATAAAGTGCTTTTAAAGTTATTCTATGCAACTTCTGAGAGCTAGCAAGATTTGAAAGTGGCGCCTCCTCTAAGTCCTGAAAAAGTTTGAATATAGCTAACCTGAATTTAAGTTTGTGCCTTGTGGACAATGAAATCATATTCCTATTATTGATATTGCACTTTATGTTAACAATCAAAGGTTATCAAAATAAACACAATTGTGTTGTTTAAGCTCATTTACAGGACTGTCTCAGAAAATTAGAATATTGTGATAAAGTTCTTTATTTTCTGTAATGCAATTAAAAAAACAAAAATGTCATACATTCAATTATTGCAAGCCTTTTTATTATTGCTGATTAAGGTTTACAGCTTAAGATTAAGATTCCCAGAATATTCACATTTTCTGAGACAGTCCTGTATGTGTCTATTCAATGATTCAGTCATATACCAAAATCCATTTAAATTGAAAAATGTTGCTTCTCGTGTCAAATATTGATATGCGATTAATTAATTACAAAGCCTGGGATTAATTGGATTCGTCCCACCACTAATAAAAACCTATGACTCCAGGTAGAGGTTACTCCTCACACTAACTGAGTCTAGGCTGGACAGTGCTGGTCTGAACTAGCCAGGACCTGCAGAGGCTGGAGGCTGGTCTGATCCCCGAGTGGAGAGGCCTCTCCGGTCGGTCCGTCCAGCCCCACCGGGCACCCCCGGGCCCCCCGGCCTCCCGGGTCCTCGCCTGGTCAGGCTGCTGCTTGTGACATGGAGAGGTAAGGGTTGAGCAGATTCTTCTTCCTGTCACTGCTCTGCTCGCTAATTGAATTTAATGCCACATGTCAGATCGATTTGTGTATGGTTATAGGGTACAAGTCGCTCCGAGGCAAGTGCACAGCAATTCGCTGCCACATTCAATTAGTAGCCCCAGTGGTGATGGAGGTGGGGTGGGCCGAGGGGGGGGTGTCTATGTGGGCGCTGGGAGAACAGGCAGTCTGTGTTCTCAGACAGGTGGAAGCTACACAATCAAGTCTGCCCCAGAACTCTCTTACTTCAGAGCAAGGCCATTACACAACAGCGTTACCACGACAACTGGAGTCCCACTTTATCATGTTTGGGATGTGATTATCTGTAAACAGGTGGACATTTGCCATCAGTGTTTGTGGTGAACTTTCCATTCAGGAACAACAGGAGCAATAAACACTTTCTCAGATTTGATGATCACTACAGAGATATAGAAGGGCCACAGTGACCGAGCAGGTATCATGTATTCATGCACGTCGAACTACAATGAGAAGATTCTGCATAACAAATAATGGAGTAAGGCTATGGAACAGACTGAGTGTGGATCTGAAGCAATGTCCAAGCATCAACCAGTTAAAAAACAAATATTAAAGCTGCAAGCAGCGATGAACGGGCCCTCGCACCCTTGCGCACGTTCAGGCTGCAGTGGAAGCTTGTATGACTTGCATGTAGATTCTTCAGGCCTGGACATTTAGCGGATGACACCAGCCACGACTCTCTATATCAAACCATTCAAGTTATGGCAGAAAGTAGGGACTATCAGATATCGACCAATCAGATGAAGGGGCGGGGCTAATTTGCACCAATTATGTTCAAGGACTCAAAACCATGTCCGATGACCATGGGCGTCAGTTTGATTTCAGAAGTGCTGGGGACATTTACCATAAACCTGAGTACGGTTTGAAAAGTGCTGGGTACGAGCTACGCCCATTACTTCCGAATTGAGGTTTCATGATAAATAATAGGCATTGCTTATTATTATTATTATTATTATTATTATTATTATTTTAATATTGCTGATCATGGCTTACAGTTTAAGAAAACTCAAATATCCTATCTCAAAAAATTTGAATATTCTGGGAATCTAAATCTTAAACTGTAAACCATAATCAGCAATATTAAAATAATAAAAGGCTTGCAATATTTCAGTTGATTTGTAATGAATCCAGAATGTATGACATTTTTAGACTCCAGAAAAATAAAGGACTTTATCACAATATTAAAATTTTCTGAGACAGTCCTGTAAACTTGTTTGTGTCGTTGTGCAGAACCACTTGCGAATATCCATCGTTACTTTGTGTTAACGGAGCAGCGGAGAGCAGCACTGGCTGCTGCAGGAAACTGCGTGCTGGAAGCAGATCAGTGACGGACACTGGCTGATTTATGGTTCCGCATTGCACCAACGCAAAGCGTACGGCGTAGGATACGCAGGGATGCGAACGTACGGTGCGCGACGCTGCGTAACCTACGCCGTACGCTACGCCGTCGATTTAACGCGGAACCATAAATCAGGCATGACGCGCGCGCATTTGTCAGTTTTCTTTTCGTCTTTTCAACTGAGCATGAAGACACATAAAATGAGGGTGCAACGCATGTTTATGCACCCTCGTAGAACCGGGCCTGCGGAACGCAACTTTTAATTCCCATTTCCCAAGCCCTACCTGGAGGTGAAGCCCGAGTCCTCCCCGCAGCGCTGTCTGTCACACACATATAAAGATCTGGGCACAGACGCAGCAGGTCTTGTTGTCCCGCCACTAAGATTTTGCCGGCCTGAATGTTTCCTGTGTTTTATTTTGTTCATTATTGATACATTTAGTGTTGATGTGTGTGTGACAGACGTGTGTATGGGGCGTTAATGAAAATACGGGACAAATCGCGTCTTACTTAATTTTTTTTTTTTTTTTTTTTGTGGTGGGGACAAATCTGCTCGTCAGACAAAGTGGTGGGGACGCGTCCCCACCGTCCCCGGCGGAAATGATGCGCCTGCCGATGACACCACCCACGAGTCTTTGTGTCAAACCATTCAAAAGTTATAGCAGAAAATAGGGACTATCAAATATCGACCAATCAGAAGAAGGGGCGGGGCTAATTCAGGCCAATGAAGGTCAAGGACTCAACGGCTTTGCCGTTATGAGTTGTTTGTTTCTTTTTCTGTTTTGTATATTGTTGATACTGATATATTTAAATGGGTATATTTATATCAGTGTATATAGGTGTGAGGTTGTGTTATTATTGATATTTATATAACATTTGTGTGTGTGTGTGTATGTATATATATATATATATATATATATATATATATATATATATATATATATATATATATATATATATATATATATATATATATATATATATATATATGTATGTGTGTGTGTGTGTGTATGTGTTGTATATGTATATAGATATCTTTTGATTTTTGTATAGAAATTTAATTAATTTTGATTATAATGAAATATAGTTTAGGGGGTAGGATTTAATACGTTTTTACTTCTTCCTACATCTTCTCAAGCGTGTTAATTATGACGGATGCATGTTTTTATTTATATTTTTGTTTATTTTGTTTGCTTATTTACATTTATTTATTATTGATTATTATTGTTTTGTTTTGTATTCACTACCGTTTCATGTTCAAAATAAAATTTCAAGGCTTCCGGTTGGTGAGCAGATGGAGTAGACGTGTTTCGCGAGTGCTCCCGTGAGTGCCAAACTTTTTAAACCACCAAGCCCTCAAACTTTCAAACTTTTTCCTTTAAAAAGGATTCCCTGTTGTTGTTTTTCTTTTTTTTTGTCTCGAACGAGCCCACTTGCCTCCGAGATGGCTTCGAAAAGCGGCAAGTCGGGCAAAAAGGACGATGCTGGCGCTGTCTTAACCCTGGCGGCCATTACCACGCTGCTGGAGGAACACCGAGCTGCCTTGGCCGCCGAGTTCAAAAATACTTTCAGTCAGCTCGACTCCAAACTCGACCAAACGCGGCTCGCGGTCGAGGACCATGGCCATCGGGTTTCGTCCCTTGAACTCGCCACAGAAGACCTCAGCCAGCGAGTTACGGACCTTGAAGGCATCTGCTCGACTTTACGGGATGATAATGCTCGGCTAAAGGCTAAGGTCGTAGATTTGGAAAGCCGAAGCAGGAGGCAGAACATCCGTATCCTGGGTTTACCGGAGTCGACCGAGAGCGGGTCTCCTACGGCTTTCTTCTCCAAGCTGCTGTGTGAGGTGTTCGGGAATGATACGCTGCCGTCACCGCCAGAAATAGACAGAGCGCACCGCTCTCTCGCCGCCAAGCCGGCCCCCGGACAGAGACCTCGTCCGGTCATCCTCCGCCTGCACCGGTTTCAGACCAAGGATATCCTCGTGAGGGAAGCGCGGCGGAGAGGGAAGCTGGAATATCACGGCCACCCAATCCGGGTCGTGGAGGATTACAGCCCCGAAGTTGCCAGCCAACGAGGGGAATACAGCGGAGTTATGTCGGAGCTCTATCACCTGGGTCTGAAGCCGGCTCGGCTCTTCCCCGCCCGGCTCCGGCTCACGTTGTCCGGGGGGGCCAGGAAGTGGATCGGCTCCGTGGATGAGGCGCGCAAATTCATCACGAGTCGCAGCAAATCTTCAAACCCGCCGTAACGGGACTGTTGGAAGCTTTCACGGCTCCGCCCTGCAGCCCGGTGTGGTTCACTGGCGCTCACTGACTGACTTTTTTTCTCTCTCTTTTTTTTTACGTGAGTCATTATATTATTCCTGAGGGGAGGGTGAGTACCCCCGCGACAACTGTTTTTTCAGTCTTTTTTTTTGCCTGAAATCTTTTCGGGGTTAGTGTGTTTAGAACATTATTTTCTCTGTTAGTTTAACTGCCCCTTTGCAAATGTTATTAATTTGCAGTTCTTTTTGGCTATTTGAGGGGAGGGGGAAAAAGGGGAAAAAATAAGTGGTGAAGAGGGAGGAAAAAAAAAAAAACGAAAAAATAAAAGCTTTTCCGATTTATCTATAAGTTTTGTAATAATTGTAAGCTGTTAACCTTACTTTTACGCTGCTTAAGTCGGACGTTTTATATTTTATATTTTTGTACAAATATTTCTGGGCTCATATCGGGACTTCCAGGTCAAGATTTGAGAGGGTATTTCTTTTTTTTATTTATATCTACACGTTTTAAGGTGCTAATATGTATATACCCATGATACGGGAGCAAAAGTTATTAGTGTGTAGGACAGGAAGATGCGTTATTGCACTTTGTTTGTTTTGAAGAGCTTGCTGCTTTTTTTGTATTTTTCTATAGCAGCTGTCTTAGTTGGGGTGGGTGGGTCGGGGGGATATGTCACTGCCAGAAACTTTGCATTAACTCTTTTCAACTCATTACTTAATGTGGGTCACATTCAACCTCCTTTCCGTTTTCTTTTTGTTTTGCCTAGGTCATTGTGCTCACCTCCTAATTTTTCTTCTTAGATATTATGAATAGATACTTGAAGCTGGTGAGCTGGAATGTTAAGGGTCTGAATCACCCTGTTAAAAGGAAAAGGGTCTTCTCACATCTAAAACATCTTAAAACAGAAATAGCCTTTCTACAAGAAACTCATATTCGCAGTTCTGATAATAGCCGCCTGTTCCCGAGGTGGTCAGGGCAGGGATTTCACTCCTCCTTTCAAGCTAAGGCCCGAGGAGTTTCAGTTCTGATCAGTCAGGATGTTTCATTTGAGCAGCACAATGTGATTTCTGACAAATTTGGTCGCTACGTGATCGTTTCTTAATACATATTCTCTCATACTTGGTGGTGATTTTAATTGCTGGCTCGACCCAGTCCTAGACCGATCCTCTACCAACCCCGGCACAGCAAGTAAGTCAGCCCGTCTTATTCAGGCGTTCCTTTCTGACTACGGTGTTTGTGATGTGTGGCGTTCTTTACATCCATGTGACAGAGAATACTCCTTTTTCTCACAAGTGCACCACACATACTCGAGGATTGATTATTTTTTTATTGATAATCAACTGATTCCCCTGGTTCATTCCTGTGCTTATCAGAGCATTGTCATTTCCGACCACGCTCCTGTGGTCCTAACCATGTCCCTTCCTGACCTACCTCAGAGAGACAGACAGTGGCGATTCAATTCAACTCTGCTGTCGGACAGAAATTTTGTTAAATCAATGGAAACGGAAATAGCCTTTTTCCTATCCACGAATATGACTCCAGGAATGTCTAGTCTAACTGTCTGGGATTCCCTCAAGGCTTATCTCCGGGGATAGATTATATCCTACACTGCTAGGGTGAGGCAAAAATCTTATAGGGAGCGATCAGACCTTGCCCGCCAAATCAAAGAGGTCGATGAAGAATATTCTCGGACTAAATCCCCAGATCTTTACAAAAAGCAGCTAGAACTTAAAACTAAATTTGACCTGCTTACCACTCACCCAATTGAACAGTCACTTCTGAAAAGTAAAACCAGGTTTTATGTTTATGGAGACAAATCTGACAAATTATTAGCCAACCAACTTAAAGGCTCTAAGGCTAAACAAAATATTTCTAAGATTCGATTACCAAATGGCCATGTAACTACAGATCACTTACTCATAAATGAAGCATTCAGGGACTTTTATACCCAGCTATACACCTCGGAACCTCAGACTGATCGAGATGAGATTGCTGACTTTTTAAATAGTCTTAGTATTCCCAGTCTTTCACCAGATCTAAGGAAGACATTAAAGAACCGATATCCCTGATGGAGATAACTCGAGCCATTTCTTCACTGCAGTCTGGTAAATGTCCTGGCCCTGATGGCTTCCCGGCGGAATTTCTAAAGAAATTTTCTACTCTGCTTTCCCCATTGCTATCTACAGTTCTTTCAGAATCCTTCAGCCACGGTTCCCTCCCTCCTTCTTTTTCAGAGGCCTGTATCACCCTCATAGCTAAAAAAGGGAAGGATCCTACTGAATGCGCCTCCTACAGGCCCATCTCCCTCTTAAACACAGATGCTAAAATCTTAGCTAAAGTCCTAGCCCATAGGCTGGAGAATGCCCTCCCCACAATTATATCTGAAGACCAAACTGGCTTCATTAAAGGTAGGCAGTCTTACTTCAACACAAGGTGACTGTTCAATATTATCTACTCTGCCTCTGAGGCTATCCCTGAATGCGTTGTCTCTCTGGATGCGGAGAAAGCATTCGACCGCGTCGAATGGGATTATCTCTTTGCTGTGCTGGACAGGTTTGGTTTTGGTCCGAACTTTGCTCTGTGGATTAAACTTCTCTATTTGTACCCAACAGCCTCAATTCGTACTAACTCTCAACGGTCAAAACCATTTAATCTGCATCGTGGAACCCGTCAGGGGTGCCCCCTTAGTCCCATGCTTTTTGACATGGCTATCGAACCGCTTGCCACAGCGCTCCGATCTTGTGAGGATGTGTCCGGTATCTGGAGAGGTGGCAGGGAACATAAGGTCTCGCTTTATGCCAATGACCTCTTGCTTTTCATCTCTCACCCTCTGGCCTCATTACCCCCTGCGCTGTCACTTCTCAGTCAGTTTGGGAAACTCTCAGGCTATAAACTGAATCTCAGCAAAAGTGAGCTTTTCCCTACCAATCTCGAATCGCATGCTTTAGACCTTTCCAATTTTCCCTTTAAAATCGTAAATGACAAATTCTCCTATTTAGGCATATCTGTGACAAGGAAACACAAAGACCTGCTCCAAGAGAATCTTATCTCATTGTTAAATGAGACCAAACAAATCCTTACACAATGGTCACCCCTGTCAATGTCTCTTGTGGGTCGCATCAATTCAGTTAAAATGACCATTTTACCTAAATTTTTGTACCTTTTCCAGACCTTACCACTCTTTATTCCTGGTTCTTTTTTTCAGTCCCTTGACTCAGTTATATCTTCATACCTATGGCGGGGTAAACGGCCACGTTTGAACAAGACTCACCTTCAAAAAATAAAGCAGGTGGTCTGGCCCTCCCAAACTTTCGTTATTATTATTGGGCTGCTAACCTGCGCTGCCTTGCATTCTGGTCCTTCTACTGCGACGGCGCTGACCGCCCTGACTGGGTGGCGATGGAGTTACATCCAACTGATGACCTGTCAATTCCTGCCCTACTCGGCTCCTCACTTCCATTTCCTTCACTTAAATCAATCAAAAACCCAGTGGTTAAACATCCCTTAGAATTTGGGCCCAATTTAGGAAGTTTTTTGGCTTTCACAGCTTCTCTCTTCTTAGCCCCATTGCATCAAATCACTTTTTCAAACCATCCCTTGAGGACCCCACCTTCCAGGAATGGCACAGGAGGGGTATGATTTGTTTTAGAGATATGTTCATAGATGGCACCGTGGCATCTTTTGAGCAGTTAAGTAGTAAATTCAGCCTTCCAAAATCACATTTCTTTAGGTATCTTCAGGCTAGAAATGTTGTTCTTTCCCAGACACCCAGTCCTGGTGCATCGATAGGCTTGACCACAGTTGACAAAGTTCTTGCCACAGACCCATTCAAAAAGGGGCTCATTTCGTCTTTCTATGGCATGTTGCTGGATCTTAGGAGTGCCCCTACAGATAAACTCAAAGCAGCATGGGAGCAGGACTTAGGGCTTCCCTTATCAGAGGATACCTGGGAGTCCATACTTAAACTGGTTAATACAACCTCCCTGTGCGCACGTCACTGCTTAATTCAGTTTAAAGTGGTACACAGGGCTCATATCTCCAAAGCAAAGTTATCCTCCATGTACCCAGATATTAGTCCATACTGTGTAAGATGTAAAGTAGCAGAAGCCTCTCTCATCCACATGTACTGGTCCTGCCCATGTCTAAACAAGTACTGGATGGAAGTATTTCATACTCTCTCTCTGGTGCTTAAAATCAGATTAGAACCAAACCCACTGACTGCCCTGTTTGGGGTCATGGAGGGAGGAAGGAAGTTAACCACTGCACAGGGGCACACTTTGTCTTTTGCCTCCCTTTTGGCTCGTCGGGCAATTCTGTTCAGGTGGAAGGATCCCTTCCCTCCTACTCGTGCACAATGGCTGGAAGACATCATGTCCTGCTTAAAACTGGAGAAAATTAGATACTCGCTTCAGCAATCAAATAAGTTCCAGAAAGTGTGGGGACCTTTTCTAGAAGCATTCCAGACCCTGTGAACTATACTTCATATTTCTTTTGTATTCCTAGTGCAGGCTTTTGATGTTAGAATGACCTCATATTGTGATTAGTAATCTGGCAGTGACATGGGAGGGATTAGTTTGGTCTGGAGTCTGTTTTTGTTACTATTTTATATTTTTTCATACTGTTTAATTGTTTTTTATATTTTGTACACTGGTGTATGCTATGATTAACATGCCCATGCCTACTCAAAAAAAAATATTTGTAATTGACATTCAGCATTTCACCTTTTTTACTTTGTGAAAATTTCAATAAAAAGATCTTGAATTAAAAAAAATTAAATTAAATTTCCTCCATGTTGATTTCAATTTAATTCACCTTGCTAGTTTGATTTTGGCTCTGCAGGAATTAAAACGTAGTCGATGAGTAAGGTTAAATGTTCAATCCATATTAAATTCAAGGCCTCATTTGAAATAATTATTTAATTTAATTATTTTCTGTGTTTGTGTATACAGTAGGTATGTGTATATTTTGTAATACATAATATATACCTCTCCATGTCACAATATTTAACATCTTTTTTTTAACAAATCTTTAATCTTGAAACTGAGCAGGGCTTAACTTCTCATAGTCTCCCCGTGGCATTTAGCTGGTGGGGGGGGGGGATCCCCTCACACTCATCTGCCATGTTCTAATACAGTGTTTGTTATTCCGTTCATCTGAGGTTGTATTTTTCTAATACCAATACGTTAGATTATTTTAATCATCAAAAACATAGAAGTGTAAAGTCCTTTTCACATAGTACGCGCAAAACGGCGGCCGCCGCCGGCTTTCCCATTCATTGTGTATGTGCTACCGCGGCGCAAGAGCGGTGGGCTCTGCCACCGAGCTCGGCGGCGCACAAGAGGGCGCGTGCCGCGGTGTTTCGCCGTGCCTGCCTGCCCGAATTGGAATTTTTTAAATTTCACTGTGCCGCGCTGTGACGACATCTCGGTGCGTCCAATTGGAGAGAAGGTGGTGGATGGTGAAAAAAACTTGCAGGTTGTAGATCAGAGACAATCAACATGGAGGAAAGAATGATCTTGGCTGTGAGTCTGTGTGAGGAGCTGTGGGATGAGACTGCAGGAATATCATGACCTCAATAAAAAGGGACAAAAGTGGAGAGAAATCTCCCAGAATTTGGACACAGCAGTTGTGTTTAAAAGTGGTACGAGCCTGTATTCCCCCAAATCCTGTCTTGCCATGAGGATTTCATGGACCCACCTTGCTGCTGCTGCTACTTGTCTCCTCCTCAGAAGAACTAAAGCCAGGGCTTTTCTTTGAAGGAGGGACAGATACATTTTTCAAACCGAGCTGTAGCTACTGTACGTCCAAACGAGTGGGAAAAGGGCGCCAGAACGGAAAAACTTTTTCCGGTCGCCTAGCAACTTGCGACAAATATGTACGCATGCGCGCCTTGCTCCTCACCCACCCAGCGGTGTGCGCGGCGCAAACCGCGTTCTATGTGAAAGCAGCTTAAGAGCGGGCACTAAGTTTTGCATTGAATGCACGTCCCCAGCACATGCCAACAGGTAGCTGATATAAACACACGGCTAAATGCAGACAGCCTGAAGCTCAGACACAACAGGATCATTCCTCAATTACATTTTTACTCCTATTATGATAACTCAATAACATTGTGGTGATTTTTCACATTCAGCAGCCTTCAATTCTGGGAAGATTGGGCCGAGTCATTGACAGATATGATGAAATTGTTAGGGCAACGGTGTAGCGTGTCTTTCTTAAGCAAACCAGGTTTCACATCGCCTTTGTTTGTTGCGATGCCCAATCTGAATTTTTCAAGTTGCCTTTTAAATCACAGGCAGGCGGTTTCAAAAGCTTTGTGAACAAAGGAGTTGTTATGGAGACGCAAGCAAACAAAAAGGTGTGCAGGCTAATTTGCACTTGTATAAGCAGCAACAGTAGGTTGGTTGCCCACTCAGTTCCCCTCGACAGTCCTGCCATTGTCCTACCACTGAAAAAGAAGGATCTGTCATGACTGCTGCATCACCCTTGTTGATTAAATGATAAGTTCATTTTGAACTAGGGGGGTTCGTTCAAAATTAATACGACACAATTTCCAGTTCAGCATGTTATCAAGTGGCATTTTGGTTTCCTCATCTTTGAGAGCTGGAGCCCGTCTGTAACACAAACGCTGAATCCATTTCTCTCCTCCCTCAACTCGCAAGTTGTCTTGTGTCATTTTAGTCCCAGAAGGAAGCAATCTGGCCACTTTAGCACGTAACATTTACTTATCATCCAGGTAACATTTGCACATTTTGTCAGCTGATTTCTGCACACAAATAAACAAGTCTGCAGGTCGTGGAGTCATTATCATTTCATCTCTGCGGGCTCTCTGAACAGCCATTAAAAAGACACCGTTCAAAACAGCTCTGTTGTGTTTTCCTTCATCTTTTCCATCATTTTTGGAGGAAAAGACAACAAATATACTCCTATTTCATTTATTTAAGTTGCAGCACAATAAACTCTGCATAACATAATATTTGTTAAAACCATGCACATACACTGGTGGTTGCCATCACTGTAAATAAGAGGGACGCAGCAGAGGAGAAACAGGCGAGCCCATGTTGTTTCAGCTGCCAGATCTCTGCAGATGGGGAGAAAGGTCACTGACACTAATACTACAAATGAGGAGCCTGGAACATCTCTCAGTGACTCCAAGATGACAGCGTTTGTTAAGCCAACGTCAGTGTCCTGCATACTGAACGCTCCTGGATGTTGTCCTAGGCCACAAGCAAAAGTTCTAAACTCATATTAAATGAGTTGTGTGTCTTAGAGAGATGGCAATGTGTGTTGAAACGACGTGGCCTTTATTGACAATTGGAAGATGTTCTGGGGAAAGCCCGGTCTGATTAGAAGAGACGGCATTCATCCCACCCGGGTTGTTGCAGCTCTTGTCTCTAGTAATTTGGCCTGTTTTATTAGACCCTCTCCCTGACAATGCAGGGTCCAGGCCAGGATGCAGAGCTGTAGTTTAACACACTTCTCTGCTGCTTCTCGAGGACCAACGCCTGCCAACAAAACTGTAGGATTGCATTATGTAATTGGCAACTCTAACCAGGTGCCTAGCAAAATAGAAGTGGTTGCAGTTCCCCGCCCTCCAAAAGTTCACCAGGTGCGGCGTTATAGAGGCGTTAACCAAAATAATCTTGTAAAAATTAAAACCAATGCACATTTGGTACCAATAAGGGACTAAAAATTAGATGCGGACTACTAAATATACGATCGTTAAGCTCCAAGTCTCCGTTAGTAAACGATATAATTACAGAGAACAGGAGTGATATTTTCTGCTTAACAGAAACATGGTTACAGGAGGAAGAGTATGTTAGTTTGAATGAATCAACTCTGCCCGGCTACTTTAATCATCACATTCCTAGAAACACGGGCCGGGGCGGAGGAGTCGCAGCAATTTATAACTCCGGTCTCCAAACAAAAATTTAACCTACCGTATTTTCGCGACCATAAGGCGCAACTTTTTTTTTTTTTTTTTTTTTTAAATGTGCCGGGCGCCTTAAGAAACGGTGCGCCGTGTCTATTACCTGAATTACGGTAATGTAAGGCCGGCCATGAGAACGGTAAAGGGAGAAGGGGGCGGGTGAAGCTGAATGAGACCATCCACTGAGCTGTTTAATGCGAAACAGAAGATGAAAACTTTTAAGGATTTGCTTGATGTGTAAAGTGAAATAAAATACAATCAAACTAAGTTTTGCTCCCGCTCTATTTAAATAAGCACACTTGTTCTGCAGCGCGCGTGTGTTTTGCATGTCGGAACCGGTGATTCCCCGGTTAAAGCAGCGGCTGGAGCAGCGCGGTGATGGGCACTGCTGCAACCCGACTTCCAGGTTCCCCAAGCGGTCCAATCGACCTGGTTCCCGGCCGCTTTGCGAGCAGAGATTTCTGGGGTCTGTCTCAGGTCTGATCAGCTTCACCCTCCGAAATTTGCAGCCAAATCTGTCGGTTACAAACCCGGTACCGGACCCCGACATGCGCGGGTGTGTATTCGCGGCGACACACACAGATTCTCATTTATGTAGCGCTTGACTGGCGCAGCTGATGGACAGAAACCTATGGTGATTTTTAAAAGAAAAACTTTGCATAAGACGTTTCCAGCCGGAGTCATTATAAGGACGAATGGAAAGGGGGGGCTGGATGAAGGGATGATGATGATCAGGTGGCTGAGACAGGTCTGGAAATTCGGACTGGAGCTCCTGTCGGATACAAACCCCGGTACCGGCTCCCCGACAGCGCGTGTGTGAGCGGGTCCAGCGCGGGGGAGCAGACGGGGAGCGGACCCGGTCCAGCGCGGAGCGGGACCCGGGACGCGGGACGCGGGACGCTGGACCCGGGACCCGGTCCCAGGCGGTCCCAGCTGGTCCGAATAGGTCACATTCCCGGTTAAAGCCGCTGTGACGCGCGCTGCTCCACCCCGCTGGGGAGAGACGGACTCTGCGCGGGGGAGGATCCGCACAACGGGGTATGAAAAGTTTATTTACTGTTGTGCAGAAAGTGACTGACACCGAGGAAATTCGGACTGGCGCAGCTGAATTAGCGGAGCTCTTTAATGCAGAAACAGAGGTTTTGCTCCCGCTCTATTTTTTAAATAAGCGCTTGTGTGCTTGTGTGTGCGTTCTGCATGTGTGTGCGTTCTGCAGCGGGTGTGTGTGTTTTCCGGCCGGCGTGTTTTGCGGCACGCGTGTGTGCAGCTCTGCTCTGTAGACTGCGCCTTTTGGGTCGGTGCGCCATATGTATGTTTTAAATCTAAAAATGACACACAAAAATGAGGGTGCGCCTTTCCACACGGTGCGCCGAATGGTCGCGAAAATACGGTAAGTGCAATCATAATACATTTGAAAGCCTCACGCTTAGTATTCATATGGATGTTGAAAGCGATAATCTTAAATTAGCTTTCAATTCTCTTCTAGAATCAATGGGTATCTCACAAAAAGTGGACAAACCAACGCACTGTTTTAATCATACTGTCGATCTCGTTCTCACCTACGGTGTTGAAACTGATGGTCTGTTGGTGTCACCTGTAAACTCCCTTTTATCCGACCATTATTTAATAACTTTTTAATTTAATATTGTCGATGTTGAAGTGCAAAATAGGAGGTATTATTTTAGCAGATGTTTGTCTGATGAAGCTATTGCTAAATTTAGGGAGGCCATTGCTTATCTTACGACAGTGGAAAATAGTGATGTAGTCGAGGCCAGTGACCTGGGTTCTACCTCTGATGTTGATTTCCTTGCTAGTAACACTGCTGATTTGTTGCATTCAGCTTTAGATGAAGTTGCTCTTTTGAAAAGGAGGGTTTCTAGCCACAGGAGCTTAACTCCTTGGTATAATTCAGATATCCGCATGTTGAAACAAAACGTGCGTAAGATGGAAAGGAAGTGGTACTCTTGTAGGTTTTTTCTTGCCACTGTTTGGCTTAAGGCTTTTCTCCCACTAGGGGAGTTTTTACCTGCCATTGGTAATAATTGCTCTGGGGTTTATGTTCATGTTCTGGATCTCTGGAAAGCGTCTGGAGACAACTTTTGTTGTATTAGACGCTATACAAATAAAATTGAATTGTTACATTAGAAAAGCTAACTTAGCACAAGGTAAAGCACAAGCATTTTTTATTTTTATTTATTTTCCGTTCCGTTTCTGTTTTTTTTCCGTTTATTTGTTCTGTCTTGTTTTGCTGTGTGTACACAGCAAGACCTTCTTGCATTTTATTGTGCAATTTATGTGATACTTGCTGATTGTTTTTTTTTGTACATTTATATTGAAATGTGTGTCACATAAACTCTATTATGATTGTAAAACGGTATAAATGGCACATTTCAGCAGGTTCCTAAATCCCAGCCAGTCTTATTTTTGCAAACAGGGGGAGGCAGATAACCAAATTAAAAACAAATACACCAGGATGAAAATGATAATGAAGTGTATTGATGCCAAGTTAGTGAATAAAAAAATAAAAAATAAAATAAAAAGCAATATTAGCCTCAGACATGAACCAGTGACAACAAATCTAGATGCTTGGAAAAGCGTAACAAGCCGGGAAGAGATCCAATCAGACCTAACTTTATTATAACGGAAGAGGAGGTCACATGCACGCATTTGATCTAAAACTGGAACAACATACTGTAACAGTTCGCCCTCTTGCACGTTTATGAAAATAAAAGGACTTAATTTTGATGCCTGGAAGTGTGAAGTGTAGTAATGTGACTGATGAGATGCAGAACGGCATAGAAAAGGAGAAGTGGACGAGTGAGACAGCAGTTGCTGTGAGATCACAACTAAAGACCGCTGCACGCTCTTTGTTAGGAACACTATCAGAGCAGATCTGCTGTTCTTTCTTGTTTTTATTGAGAAATTAATGTTAAATCTGTCAGTGCTGCGTGTTTAGGCGCCTTAACACAATCCCCTAACTGGTTAATAGATATTTAATTTCAATTACTGTACAGGTAAATGTTTTTTTACGCTACATCTTGTCTAACTGAATTGCTAAAAACAAAATAAAGATATAAAATTCCTGTTCGAATTGGTCAACCAAAACTGGATTGAAACTAAAATCAATTAAAATTAAAACTGAGTTTTTTGTTTGCTCATTTTACCTAAATGGATGTATCTAAAGCTAAATCAACATTTGTTGCCAAAATTAACACTGACGCACACCTCGCTTCGCACTAATAAGCAGTCGCAAATATCCAAATATCTGACTTGCCTTGCTTTGTCTTTGTTTTGTAAAGACCTTGTTTGAGGTTCTTTTCCACGTCATTGATTTCCATCTTTCTGCTAGGCTACATCCCGATCGCGCAGTTTTTTTTTTAGCCGCCCGCAGCAAAGTTCAAACCGGGAGCCAGATTTGCGTGGGGCGAGTCCCAACCCCAATGCAGCCCTCTACCTCTGAGTATTTACGGCTGGGCAGCTAGTTTAAGCATGTGTTTTAACACCTGTTTTAACATCTGTAACGGTACCTTATCCTTTGCGAGATAAAAGGTAGCGGCTTCCGTTACCTCTTTCCATCGCTTGCTTGACAATGTCGAATGCCTGTTAATATTGTCTGTTTTGGTCTCACGCTAGCGGCCCCTCGCGCTTTAGCTCTTAGCATACTGCTTGGGGTTCTTCCTCTTCAGGGGATTAAACAGATTTGTCATGTTACCACCCGATGTGCGAACGGTTTCTGTGCAAACTTTGCAAATTACATTTGCTTGAGCTCGATGACAAACCAATTCTATCCGTTCCGACGATCTCTGCAGTTTGAAAGATCGTCTGCACGTGGTAATCCTTCACGATCTAATATCGTCATATCGCCCACCCCTACTGGATAGGAATAGAAAGTCATCTCAAACTGTTCAGGCATCAGTCAACGGTTACATAAACTGTTGATAAGTAAAGACATTAGTATGTGGCTACTCTTTCTGAAGTGCACGACCAGCCAAGACAAAGTCAAAGACACACCACAGAGGAAGAGCTAAAGGCATGAAGACATAACTGTATGTCTTCGAGGCCTCGGCCACCTTCTATCATGGAGGTTTGCCGAAGCAGCAACACCAGGGCTGTGGCCACCGGCTGAAGCTTTGTAGAAGCTGGGTGATGCACCAGAGTTTAACTACAGAAAAATAAAGATGATGTGGAATGACTCATTTGAAGCTTTCACACCAAATAGTCTGCAATAAAAAATGACTGTTCCAGCTCTGATCCAGAGATACTGAAAGACTTTACTAAAAGTCAATGTTGTCAACCGAAGTCTGAGCAGCTGTTTACTCCAACAGTTCACTCACTTTTTCTTCCAGTGTGTTTCATAGGTTACTGTAGCTGTTTGTGTGTCAGCCAAGAATTGAATTCACCAAACTTACGATGAGTGGTTTGTACAGTTCATATCACAAACACCAGGACAAAAACTGTATTCCTTCCTCATAGTCTTCATACAAAGATCATTGAAGTTTGCTGATAAACAATTTAGTCACAGGAAGATCGTTTCCCATTAATCCGCAAAGGCAACACACCAACAGCAGACCCAATTCCATAGTATTTCCATCATATTCTATCGAATACAGTGTTTCCAAATGTTACCTTTACAAAATGATGTTGCCTATCAACACCATGTGAAGCTAAGATTTGTAGTTATGAGAAGCAACCAACTTTCAGCTGCACCTCAACAGGTCATTTCTTCTCTAATGAGAGGGTGTGCCTGTAGAATCAGAAGAAGGACATTCAAAATGAAGACGGCAAGACGTATGTAATATGTCTGCGGCTCTGCTCGTCATGCACATGGCAGCTGCTTTATTGAGTTTCCTCTGAGGTGAATTGATCAGTGGCAGAGTGATTAGAAACAAACAGGTTGTGGAACCAACCTCTCATGTCTTTCATCTGTTTTTCTGTGTCCAGCCCGCCCCCATCAGACAGATTAGAACCGCTCCTTTAATTGGCACAGTAAAACGGAAATGGATGACGAACCTTCTAAAGTCTGATGCCATTGCCATAAAACAAAGGTAAAGGGTTTAAGTGTCCTCTTATTATGTGACAGATGCTCAATGAAATGAGGAACCACAAGGTCGTGTTCATGAAGTTTGTTTCTTTTCTGTTTTTAAAAAAGCCAAAAGTAAGATCCACCTTTTTTAATCCTTCATTTATTTTCTAGTGTAAAAACTAATTACAATCATGTGGTTGTTTTATTTGGCAAATACAACAGAGGAAAAATAACTCAACTTTTTCATTGTAAAAAATGAAAATGAAAATAAAAAGACGGGATAATAAAATCATGTGGGGAAATCTAAACCTGGTCTTATTGCGTCCATGGGATTGAACAGGCCACATTAGCAGCAGGTATTCATCACGGAGTTGATGACCAGCAGGTGTGCAGACCTCTGATGGAGCAGACACGTGTGATTACACAACACATGGCCAGGATGAAAGACGGAACAATTTGGAGTTTAGCTTTATATAGGAATGTGGGAATAGAACCTGAAACTGGTTTAGTCTGGGCTGGTTTGATTTTAGAATGGTAATGGTCAAGCACCAACCTTGTAGTCCCTGGGTGAACCATTAGCTCCTGCACACCAGTTTGGTTCTACTTTATTAATCCATCCATCCATGATCTATACCAGGGGTGCCCAATCCTGGTCCTCGAGAGCCCCAATCCAGCATGTTTTAGATGTTTCCCTGCTTCAGAACACCTGATTCTAATTACTCATCATTAGCTTGTCACAAAGCTCTGGACAGTTCTGTTGTTAAAACAGCTACTTTTATCAGGGTGTGCTGAAGCAGGGAAACATCTAAAACATGCTGGATAGTTGCTCTCGAAGACCAGGATTGGGCACCCCTGATCTATACCCACTTATTCTTAATCAGAATCAAGGGATCTCCTGAAGTCTCTCAGGCCCTGTTTACACGTAGCAAAAACGCTGGTGTTTTCATGCGTTTTGGCCGTTCGTTTACACGAAAACGAGCTCAAAGTCACCAAAAACTATTTCATATTTCTGAAAATCCGGCCAAAGTGGAGATTTGCAAAAACTCCGTCTTCATGTTTGCTTAAGGGAAACTGACATTTAGGCTTCAATTCTATTTAAATTCAATTCAATTTTATTTATATAGCGTCTAATACAACAGATGTTGTCTCTAGACGCTTTCCAGAGACCCATAACATGAACATAAACCCCAGAGTAATTATTACATAAACAATGGCAGGTAAAAACTCCCATAGTGGGAGAACGTCACATTATGCGACAGAAACATCACCAGCGTCATGTGTGTGACCTGTGTTTACAATTTGTTAGACATATACATATGTAGACATATACACCGGCCCGTTCACCTGCATGCTTGCCCTGTAGTTTTGGGGGTTAGTTAATCGCGGTAGCTTAGCTTAGTTGTGATTGGGTCTCGGGACCTGGGACGGTTGCTGCCCGTGTTTCTGCCGGTTCCGTGCCTGTTCTGGTTGGTTTTTTTTGCAGATTTCCAATGCTCGACGTGCGCCTCCATGTGTGTTCTCGCGTCCTGGATTAGCAGCGGATGTCACCCCCCCTCCCCCTTCCCCAAAAATACTAAACTGGGTTTGTAAGCTTGTATCGTGGCACTCTGCGCTAAAAGCTTGTAGATTTGCTATTTTTCAACAGCTACTTTACAATATTTAAAGTAGGAGTTAAAAAATAGCAGATCTACAAGCTCATATCGCTGCACTCAGGGCAGAGTGCTGCACTATAAGTTTGTAGATCTGCTACTTTTCAGCTGGTGGTGCGTGTAAATGGCAGCAGATTACGTGCAGAGTGAATTAAGCACTTCTGTCATTTTACGTTTTATTTTTATGCTTTTATTTCGAAGAGCACTGTTCTTCCTCTGTTCCCATGCCGTTAAATCGACACGTACCCTACGCCGTAGGCTCTGCGTTGGTGTAACGCCTTTTATGAGGGTAAGTGTTGATGCAAAACCTAATTTTAACGGTCCCTCGTTGTTCAAACAGCCACCGCTTCCAAACAATGGCGGAAGCTCTGGCCGGCAGAGTTAGTTGTGGGCGTGGTTTCAGCAGCGGAGGAGACCTTTGGAAATCTGGATGGAGCGTGACTCACGATGGGAGCAGAATCTGAACGGCTCGTAGAAGTCACATGACACTGGAAGGATCCTCCGGGCGGCTGTACAGACCCTGCAGAATTTGGTTGCTTTCCTCCTTCTCTGAGTTGGCAGGGTGAGGGGAGACCACTTTATATATGTTTAAGCAAGAGAAAACCTGTTTTTCATAATAGGTCACCTTTAAAACATTAAAGACACAAAGTCACGAGTGATACATTAAACATGTATTGTAAGCTGTAAAGGGGATGGAGGGGTGTGGAGATGTGTCACTCTGCTAAAATCCCATGTATGAAATTAACTCTGCATGAAAAGCATGCAGGATACAGAAATGCCTTTTTATTGATTAGGGGATTTTTCCATTTGGCATATCCAAATACGATATAAACATCACAAAAAGTAATGAAATGTGTGTTTGGTAGATTGTTTTATTCATTGTAACAATGCTTCTTGGCAATAAATCTCGTATTGTTTGAAAGCCTGTTCAGTTTCCCTTTTAAATGGTAACACATTTGTCAGGAACCATTTGTGGGAGGAGCAGCAGAGCAGAGTTTTTGGGTTGTGCCCAGGAAAAATTTGCCAACCCCAAACGACTTCATTTGAAATTGACTCTTCTTTGGTGTATTGGATGATTGAAGTTTAAAGAAACAACACAAACATGCAATTCAACAATTTTTCCATTTAACTAACAGGAGCCTCAGTACCAAAGAACTAAACAGAGCAACAACAGCCCGGCACCTCGTCCTCCTGCTGGTCACCAGCCGGCTCACACTATGAAACATCCAATCCTTCAACCAGGCAGCTAGTGTGGTTGTGTTGCTCACGCTTTGGGTTGCCAACCGTCCTTTGAAAAACAGAATCGTCCCGTATTTATAAACTAAAGTATGCGTCCCGTATTGAACTGCAAAGGGACACACTTTGTCCCGTATTACTGTGAGAGTCAAAAAATAGTCATAAAAAGCCAATGGAAAATGGCATTGAGCTGTTGAGTTCATCAGTTATTCTTTTCTGTTTTACTCCAACTGTAGCTACAGTCATGGCCTTTGAGGCTCAAATATGTTTACAAGTTTTCTACAGACTTTCTGTTTGCACTTTTAGTATTGCAATAAAAATGTGCACTATTACAGAATGGATGTTCTGCTTTCTTTCTATTGTTTTATATTAATTTATACAATTTTAACTTAAGCACGACAGGTTTCTGTTTAAGAAATATACTTATTTTAATCAGTTCATTTCAGCCGCCGCCCATCCGCGCAGCGCTGGTGAACTCCAGCTGCCTCGCAACGGGCGACTACCGCGGTTTGGCTGAGGAAGCGGATCGAGTCTTGCTCGCTACCCGGAGTTTGGCCGTTCATCACGTCGGGGTCACCAATGTGGCAGGATGAGGCTCGACTCCAGAGGTTGGTAAAACACGTCTTTATTCCGTGACAGCGGAATCCAACTGACTAAAAGAACTGTCAGTTGACAACTACCAGTTGATAACAGTAAACAAAGACACGTTGCTAAGCAACCAATAAACGCTTGTGACCACGCCCCCTTCCATACAGTCCTGATGGGTGCGAGGTCCGTTATTGTGTCCGCCACACTACCAAAAATACATTTCTTTCCCACAGTATATATATGTATTTATTTATTTTTTAAAACATCTTCATATGGTTTTATAAGTAATCTGTTCAAATCCGAGTTGTTTCAGAGGATTTCACAGCATCTCTGAATAATCACATTTTAATGGAAAAATAAGGAGAAAGAAAGATTTTCACAAAAAACATCCCTGTATGTTTTTTAAGAGTCATCCATGTGGCACCAGGGCTCCTGTTTGTGTACTCACCAATGTACGCACTAAACTACGACTAAGCATCACTAACAATAAACAGATAATGGACTCTTAGGCCACAATTTTTACAGAGACAGCGTTATTGAGTTAGCAAGACGCCACATTCTCTGTGCAGACAGGACTACAGATGACTCCAGTAAATCCGGAGGATCAGAACAAAGCTGGGGGTACAAATGCTGGCACCACGGAGAAACATCTCTCGCCAAATATGGAGTTCCTCATAGTTAAAACAGAGACCGTTCTAAGATCGAAGTTTAATAAAAATTCACATCCATAATAATTATTGCTGTGTACACACCACTGGAGGCTAATCAGCAAATATCAGACAACACATCCAGATTTATTGTTCTATTTTATTGTTGCATGTGACATTGAAGATGACCCTCCCCAGATGTCGTTAACATGTTTCCTGCCACGCTAGAGGAACAGAGCTGGAGCTGACGAAGCTACACGCCTACCTCACACAGAGCAGTCACAGCGTCTTCCTTTGTTTCTGTCTCACAAGTACAATCCACTCATCCATAATCAGGACAATAAAAATGTGGCCAGAGGGAACAGACCGACTCACACACACATACTGGAATATGTTTGTCACTCCCACAAAAACATTGAGAGCCACAACTTATGGCGCTTTTCCATTATTATCTCCTCAGCGCGACTGGACTCGCCCCGGTTTTGCGTTTTTCCACTAGGGGTCTAACGTGCCGAGTAGATACTTTTCTGTAACTATTCTGCCGAAGTTCTAAGCTGCTGAGTCGGTTGTATCTGACATCATCACACTACAGGACACCGATTGGTCGGGTGGTTGGAGTCTGACGTCTGAGTCAGGAGGAGGAAATCAGAGAAAGAGCAACTTGCGGCTTCTTCATTTTATTCGACCAGCAATGGCAGCACAAAAGTCTGTTTCATGATCCAACTCTGAGGTGCAGAATGGATGGATGGAAGGATGAGTGGATGGATAGATAAAATCTTAAGACAATAAGGCAACTCATGTCTTTTAAGGCTTCCTGTAGAGAAGTCCCCATTTTGCACTTCCATATGTCCTCTTGTCATGTATTAAATCTAAACATAAAGTTGTGAAACAATGAGATTAACAGTTTCCATGGAAAGCATTTTAATTCAATGTCTATTACACTCCTACCAGCTGATAAACATTGCACCTGCTTTCCAAGTAATTCCCTGCGTCCATCCAGGCTTGTGTAACCGGAAATGAATGTTCCCTTTTCATGCAACACAGAGCAACCGGCCCAGTGCATGCACCGCTGCAGTCTTCTCCTGGCCCTCAGCCATGCTGTCAGCAGGCATCAACGCAGACACCAGCAATAAGAGCGCTGAGGCAGATGTGCAAACACGGCTGACGTACATCGGGCCATCAACATACCATGAATGAAAAATAGAAGAACAAACATCCGCCCTACGTTTACTCTCACAGGTATTCAACAAATGCTGACACACACAACTTTTAATGTGGTAGGAGTAACACTAAAAACTGACGAGCAGAGGAGTTGTGGGTAAAAATGACACAATGTTTGTTTTGGACTTCAGAATTGTGTTGGTGTCAACTTCAAGCCCTGAATGCAAATTGCCTTCATAAGAAAAACTGTGGCACTGCTGAATTAGCTATACTTACAGACACGCTTAACAGTTCATTTGGCATTTTTAGGTTACGCATAAATGTCAAAACAGATGTATTTTGGCCAACGAGACCCCCAGCCAGGCCTAAAAATAAATGTAATATGCCAAAAATAAGCGACGTATCCATTCATTCATAAATCAATGATCATTTACGTTTAGGAGCCTCTGTGCAGAGCTGTTCTGCAACGTGAGTCAACCTGCTTCGTTGCCTCGTAACGATGCGAGTACCGCTGTTGAGAGCGCGGGAATATTATTATATATTATGGGATGTATAGAGTTTGTAGCTAGCCAACTATGGCACCGTCAAAAAAACGAAAAAAAACTCTGTTGTCTTCTTGTCGACCCTGACTGAGACTGACTGGTGTGAAACTGCATATTTGAGCTTAAAGCCTTCTGGAAACAGCTGGATCGTAGTGTGTATGTAATGGATGTTATATTTCCGTCAGATAACTTAGCAGTAAAGTTTTGAAACTCTTTAATTGTAACACATACTTGGCTTTGGCGTTAAGGCTCTGTTCAAGCTTTGTTTATCAGGCTTACACAGAAGTACAGGGGTGTAAGACTAACCCCCCCTTGAATACGAGCCCACAGGTTCATGTCTGACGTACGCAGGTCCTGTACTGCAAAAACAACCTGGTATCATTAGTGCTCCACACCCCAACCCCAACCCTAACCCTTACCCCTAACCCCAACCCCTAACCCTTACCCCTAACCCCAACCCTTACCCCTAACCCTAACCCTTACCCCTAACCCCAACCCTTACCCCTAACTCCTAACCCTACCCCTAACCCCTAACCCTTACCCCTAACCCTTACCCCAACCCCTAACCCTTACCCCTAACCCCAACCCTTACCCCTAACCCCAACCCCTAACCCTCACCCCTAACCCTAACCCTTAACCCCAACCCCTAACCCTAACCCCAACCCTTACCCCTAACCCCAACCCTTACCCCTAACCATTACCCTTACCCCTAACCCCTAACCCTAACCCCAACCCCTAACCCTTACCCCTAACCCCTAACCCTACCCCTAACCCCTAACCCTTACCCCTAAACCTACCCCTAACCCTTACCCCTAACCCCTAACCCTACCCCTAACCCCTAACCCTTACCCCCAACCCTAACCCTTACCCCTAACCCTAACCCCCAACCCCAACCCATGCTTGACAGAGGGAATACGCTGTTTCTGATCAAGTGCTGTTCTTGGTTTTGCCAAACATGGTGCTGGACTTTAAGGCCAAACAACTCCACTTTTTAACAAAAGAGACCCCTCCAAACAAACCTTACCTTCTCAGTCTTTCTTCTAACTGTGCTGTTATGTACTTTAACATTTCACATGCTTAATGGGGCCTGTGGGCTCTAAGATGTAGCATTTGGGTATTGTTTTTTATATTTCTCTGGAGCATGGCACTAGGGACGGGAATTTGATACGATTTTTACGATTCCAATTCCATTTTCAATTCTGCTTAACAATTCGGTTCTTTATCGATTCCCTTAACGATTGTCATTTGGAATAAAACAACAATGAGGCCAATGGCGCTAATCTGATAGGCAGTGTTTGTTAGTTAATTAGTCACCTGCAGTATTATTAGCCAAGGACATGCTAATATTACCGACGTTGGTCCGGAGCAGACGGAAAATGTGACATCCATTGATTGTTATTGCATGTTGGTTGTATTTCCTCCCTTTGACGAAATATCCACTTGGCAAACATTGAAAGTTGTACAGTTGTCAACTTTTTTATTGAAATGTAATTAGACTTTTGAGCATTTTTGTGTCGCTCGGGCACCATGTTTACTATTGACTGCTGGCTTCACTGGAATCAAATTGTTTGCAAAATTTGCAAACAATTTGATTCTCTTCTCCAAGGAACTGAAACACTGGGAAGAGAGAGTCCACCCAAAGCAAGATTGACTTCTGTCTGGAATGCTTTCCATTTGCCAAGTGGACAGCAAACATAAACAAAAGAAACAAAAAAAATTAAATTAAACTTTGGTTTACAGGAGGGGGTACTAACCTTTTAACATGACTGTTTCTGTGGTAAACCAGCAGCATCCAATACATTAATCTGGTTTATCTGAGTGGAGAAACTCTATTATCTGTCATTTACTTCACTGAACAGTTACATGCATAGACAAAGCTACAAAGCTGCAAGTGTACAAAGAGAAAAGCAAATGAAAGCGGTGAGTGTTAATGAGCGCAGCCTTCCTGTCCTGAGGGCAGCTGAAGGTCTCAAATGTTTGTCGGAGCACAAATGTAAATGACGCATTCAATATGTTCCAGGAAACAGGGTTTGGTGTCGAGACCTTTGCAACGATTGTGTGCACCATCCAATGCTGTTTAGCAGCTAGGAAATCCTGATTTAAATGCCTCATAAAGCTGGGCCCTGAGATGCATGTGACCCTATAATGTATGTTACATTAAACTAAGCACAGCGTGCTGAAGTATTTAAACTACGATATCTGGATTACAGAATAGCTACAATACATGACATCCATGTTGTAAACTACTGTGTTGAATCTGAAATTAAACGGTGATCTGTGGCTTCAAGAAGGACAACTGAAGGCAGCAGTGAAAAACATTCTTTTCACACTGGTAAGCATTGAATAAAATGAGAAAATATGTGAAACTTCCACAAGCTTACGACACAGACAACTGTTTTCACCAGGCCACTGATGGAAGCTTCTATCTGGACATCATCAAGGGGAAAATGGGAGGCAAGGATGGATGAATTGACCTTTTCCAGATGGTATAGCCTTTAATCCTGACTACAGAGTCCTGCTGTGGACACGCAGACTGGAGACGTCTGATAAATCAGCCTCAAATGCCACTGGGAATCTGCATTCATATGCGTATATTCAGAAGAAAAGGGATACAATTGCTTTGAAGTGGTTGTTTGGCCAGGGCTGTGCTGACGGCTAAAATGGCAGTGTTGAGACAGAATGGTAAACAAATGGATCTTTTCCACCAGTACCTACTCAGCCCGACTCCACTCACCTCGGTTTTGTGCTTCTCCACTAGGGGTGGAGGCGGGTGGAGTAGATACTTTTTCTGTATCTACTCTGCCGAGGTTCTATGCAGCTGAGTCGGCTGTATCTGACATCATCACACTACAGGCCACCGATTGGTCGGGGGGTTGGAGTCAGACGTCTGAGTCAGGAGGAGGAAATCAGAGAAAGAGACTCTGACGGATTCTGGTTCATTTTATTCAACCAGCAATGGCAGTAAAAGTCTGTTTCATGATCCAACTCTGAGGGTCAGATGTTCATAAACCTGGTGCTGAGGAGAGAATTAAAAAGGGATCTAGACGGGAGATAAGGAACGACCAGATCTACCAGGAGCTCTGTCTCTTCATAGCTGCTCACGGCTCCAGCTTTTCAGCAGCGCAGAGACGAACAACATTTTTTTTTAAAGCGTTGCCGCTTGAAGCTTCTCTCTCATTTTTTAACTTGATATGGAACACAAGCCACAGATCCAGCAGCACATCTATCATCTCCTCCAGGTTCTACATCTTTAGTGTTGTCTTCTTTGTTTAGATCACACAATCAAATACGTCACAGCAGCTTCTCCAACCTCCTACTTCTCATCTGGGTATTGAAAAGAAACGAGTGCAAGGCGAGTGGAGTCGGGCTGAGTAGGTACTAGTGGAAAAGCGCCAAAATTTGTGACTTACTGAAACGGAGGCTTTAATAATTAATTAAAGTTTCTATTCCGCTTGCTCCCCCAGCCTCACTTTTTTGTTCACTTAAAAAGCTATTCTCCTCCTTTATTTGGAACAATAGGCGTGCCGGGCTCAGGTTTTCATTGCTACATCTACCATAATATAGAGGTGGGCTACATGTACCAAATCTATTATGGTATTATTGGGCAGCTAAAATCAGAGCAGCAGGGTTTCATTTGGCAAAGAATGATCTTCCAGCTTGGGTTTCAATAGAGTCCCACTCCATCAACATTCCCCTTAATTTATATTTATATTCAGCTGACAAGAATAAACTGATTAAGCAGACAAAAAAAACCCTTCCTCAAAAATACAATCATGACATGGCACAAGGTTTTGGACCACTTGGGAGAAACCACTAAGTTATCACAGTTTTCTCCTATCTTTATCGGGTTTAAAACGTTCATGTCCTTTGATGAACTTAAGGCCACATATGGAATACCCTCAAAACATTTCTTTAAATATCTCCAATTGAGAAGCTTCATAATGGCCAGGCAGGGTAATAGGTTGAAAATCCCCCCAGTGTCTTCCCTGGAAGACTTTACAATGAGACTTTTAAACTCCAAAGGACAGATATCCTTTCTATACAATTTGTTTTTGAGTAAATCCAGAGAGTCATCACAAAACATATTACAATCAAGGAGATCAGATTTACAGGAAAATTTAACAGAAGAGGAGTGGGCCAAAGCTTGTTATACAGCTCAAACTCAATCGGTGAATACAAACTCTAAATTATTGCTTGGTTGACAGGGATGTCCTTTTACTTTGCTTTAGAAAAGATAAGCTACACCTCAAAGAACAAGCTCCACATATTTTGGAAAATCTGGAAGGTTTTTTGTAATTTCCTTGAGAAAAAGGATATTGAAGCAGATGGTTGGAATGATGAGTCAAACTGAAGACTGATGACTGATTTATCTTTTCATATTTTTCCGATTTATATATATTGTTAAGTACATATATGCACAGGTAGTGGAACAGCATCCTTTGCCGGACACCGGAACCTGCAGGTGGTCGTGGGTGGCTTGTAGCTTGCATTACGGAGCACAAGTCTTTCCCCGACCCTGCACCCCAACCTGGGACTTGCTGATTGGGCCGGAGCTTCGGGAGCTGCGTGCTGGCCTGCGGTCCCCACCCCTGGTCATCCCGTTGCTGCCCCCCCCTTCTCCTCCCTTTTCTCTCTTTTGTCCTGCAGGTGGCCATGGGTGGCTTGTAGCTTGCATTACGGAGCACAAGTCTTTTCCTGACCCTGCACCCCAACCTGGGACTTGCTGATTGGACCGGAGCTTCGGGAGCTGTGTGCTGGCCTGCGGTCCCCACCCCTGGTCATCCCGTTGCTGCTTCCACCTGCCTGCTGTGCTGTTGCCGTCCCTGACCCACCAGTCTGGCCCTCGGCAGGAGGGTCCCCCCTGATGAGCCTGGTCCTGCTCAAGGTTTCTTCCCTCCTAAAGGGGAGTTTTTCCTTGCCACTGTTTGGCTTAAGGTTTTTCTCCCACTAGGGGAGTTTTTACCTGCCATTGTTTATGTAATAACTGCTCGGGGGTCATGTTCTGGGTATGGGTCTCTGTAAAGCGTCTAGAGACAACTCTGTTGTATTAGACGCTATATAAATAAAATTGAATTGAATTGGAACTTGTATCTTCTGACATTCTAGTTTTTTTTAAATATTTTTCTATTATTATTATTACTATTATTATTGTTGTTGTTGTGCCTTCATGTTCTGTGTTCATTGCTTGTAAAATATAAAAATGTGCAATAAACAGATGTTTAAAAAAAAAAAAATATGAGTGGCAAAATGCGCAAGCATTTTAAATGTGTCCCATTGAGGGAGCCGTAGTTCACTGGGCAGTAACAGGTCACTTCCCTCCTGCTGCTAGTCAAACTAACAAAGACCTAGACGACTCAGGGGAGACTCAGAAAATCTTTGCTGGGCCTTTGAACGGCAAGTTTATGTATGAAATGAAAGAAGACGGGACTATCAACAAGAACGCTGTGATTTGTACATTTTGTAAAAAAGAATGTTCCTATCACTGGAGCTGCTCCAGCCTGAATTATCATTTAAACACTAAACATGTCCGGTAGGGCTGGGCGATATATCGAGTATACTAGATGTATTGCAGCTTCTACTCTGTGCGATGTACAAGATGACTGTATCATGAATATTCGAATATACATTGTCACGCATTTGCTTTTAGCCGCGGGCATTAAATTACAGGCTTTTCTCACTCTCTCGTCTCTCCTTCTCTGAGACATAAAACAAGCTCCACCCATACGTAAATCATGTGCTGTCATGCATCGTCATACGCCCAGCAGTAAGGTGCTGCTGGTGTCTGCGCTGCTGTCCAGTCCGCCGGTCACTTCCACCCCGCTTTAACTTTAACTTTCCAAAACTCGGCCTGTTTGCGCCGCAAGCTCATCCGCTCCATCCGCCCGTTGCTACGCACGACGGAGTCTTTTCAAACCACACTTGGACGGTTTAGTAAAGGGAGGGATGTTTTCTCCTCACTGGGACGGTTTAGTAAAGACAGGAATGTTTTCTCCTCACTGGGACGGTTTAGTAAAGGGAGGGATGTTTTCTCCTCACTGGGACGGTTTAGTAAAGGGAGGGATGTTTTCTCCTCACTGGGACGGTTTAGTAAAGGGAGGGATGTTTTCTCCTCACTGGGACGGTTTAGTAAAGGGAGGGATGTTTTCTCCTCACTGGGACGGTTTAGTAAAGGGAGGGATGTTTTCTCCTCACTGGGACGGTTTAGTAAAGGGGGGGATGTTTTCTCCTCACTGGGACGGTTTAGTAAAGACAGGAGAGGATGTTTTCTCCTCACTGGGACGGTTTAGTAAAGGGAGGGATGTTTTCTCCTCACTGGGACGGTTTAGTAAAGGGAGGGATGTTTTCTCCTCACTGGGACGGTTTAGTAAAGACAGGAATGTTTTCTCCTCACTGGGACGGTTTAGTAAAGACAGGAGGGATGTTTTCTCCTCACTGGGACGGTTTAGTAAAGGGAGGGATGTTTTCTCCTCACTGGGACGGTTTAGTAAAGGGAGGGATGTTTTCTCCTCACTGGGACGGTTTAGTAAAGGGAGGGATGTTTTCTCCTCACTCGGACGGTTTAGTAAAGGGAGGGATGTTTTCTCCTCACTGGGACGGTTTAGTAAAGACAGGGATGTTTTCTCCTCACTGGGACGGTTTAGTAAAGACAGGAGGGATGTTTTCTCCTCACTGGGACGGTTTAGTAAAGACAGGAGGGATGTTTTCTCCTCACTGGGACGGTTTAGTAAAGGGAGGGATGTTTTCTCCTCACTGGGACGGTTTAGTAAAGACAGGAGGGATGTTTTCTCCTCACTGGGACGGTTTAGTAAAGGGAGGGATGTTTTCTCCTCACTGGGACGGTTTAGTAAAGGGAGGGATGGTTTCTCCTCACTGGGACGGTTTAGTAAAGACAGGAATGTTTTCTCCTCACTGGGACGGTTTAGTAAAGACAGGAATGTTTTCTCCTCACTGGGACGGTTTAGTAAAGGGAGGGATGTTTTCTCCTCACTGGGACGGTTTAGTAAAGGGAGGGATGTTTTCTCCTCACTGGGACGGTTTAGTAAAGGGAGGGATGTTTTCTCCTCACTGGGACGGTTTAGTAAAGACAGGAATGTTTTCTCCTCACTGGGACGGTTTAGTAAAGGGAGGGATGTTTTCTCCTCACTGGGACGGTTTAGTAAAGGGAGGGATGTTTTCTCCTCACTGGGACGGTTTAGTAAAGGGAGGGATGTTTTCTCCTCACTGGGACGGTTTAGTAAAGACAGGAATGTTTTCTCCTCACTGGGACGGTTTAGTAAAGACAGGAGGGATGTTTTCTCCTCACTGGGATGGTTTAGTAAAGACAGGAGGGATGTTTTCTCCTCACTGGGACGGTTTAGTAAAGACAGGAGGGATGTTTTCTCCTCACTGGGACGGTTTAGTAAAGGGAGGGATGTTTTCTCCTCACTGGGACGGTTTAGTAAAGGGAGGGATGTTTTCTCCTCACTGGGACGGTTTAGTAAAGACAGGAGGGATGTTTTCTCCTCACTGGGACGGTTTAGTAAAGACAGGAGGGATGTTTTCTCCTCACTGGGACGGTTTAGTAAAGACAGGAGGAATGTTTTCTCCTCACTGGGACGGTTTAGTAAAGGGAGGGATGTTTTCTCCTCACTGGGACGGTTTAGTAAAGACAGGAATGTTTTCTCCTCACTGGGACGGTTTAGTAAAGGGAGGGATGTTTTCTCCTCACTGGGACGGTTTAGTAAAGGGAGGGATGTTTTCTCCTCACTGGGACGGTTTAGTAAAGGGAGGGATGTTTTCTCCTCACTGGGACGGTTTAGTAAAGACAGGAGGGATGTTTTCTCCTCACTGGGACGGTTTAGTAAAGGGAGGGATGTTTTCTCCTCACTGGGATGGTTTAGTAAAGGGAGGGATGTTTTCTCCTCACTGGGACGGTTTAGTAAAGGGAGGGATGTTTTCTCCTCACTGGGACGGTTTAGTAAAGGGTGGGATGTTTTCTCCTCACTGGGACGGTTTAGTAAAGACAGGAGGGATGTTTTCTCCTCACTGGGACGGTTTAGTAAAGGGAGGGATGTTTTCTCCTCACTGGGACGGTTTAGTAAAGGGAGGGATGTTTTCTCCTCACTGGGATGGTTTAGTAAAGGGAGGGATGTTTTCTCCTCACTGGGACGGTTTAGTAAAGGGAGGGGATGTTTTCTCCTCACTGGGACGGTTTAGTAAAGACAGGAATGTTTTCTCCTCACTGGGACGGTTTAGTAAAGGGAGGGGATGTTTTCTCCTCACTGGGACGGTTTAGTAAAGGGAGGGATGTTTTCTCCTCACTGGGACGGTTTAGTAAAGACAGGAATGTTTTCTCCTCACTGGGACGGTTTAGTAAAGGGAGGGATGTTTTCTCCTCACTGGGACGGTTTAGTAAAGACAGGAGGAATGTTTTCTCCTCACTGGGACGGTTTAGTAAAGACAGGAATGTTTTCTCCTCACTGGGACGGTTTAGTAAAGGGAGGGATGTTTTCTCCTCACTGGGACGGTTTAGTAAAGGGAGGGATGTTTTCTCCTCACTGGGACGGTTTAGTAAAGGGAGGAATGTTTTCTCCTCTCTGGGACGGTTTAGTAAAGGGAGGGATGTTTTCTCCTCACTGGGACGGTTTAGTAAAGGGAGGGATGTTTTCTCCTCACTGGGACGGTTTAGTAAAGGGAGGAATGTTTTCTCCTCTCTGGGACGGTTTAGTAAAGGGAGGGATGTTTTCTCCTCACTGGGACGGTTTAGTAAAGGGAGGGATGTTTTCTCCTCACTGGGACGGTTTAGTAAAGGGAGGAATGTTTTCTCCTCTCTGGGACGGTTTAGTAAAGGGAGGGATGTTTTCTCCTCACTGGGACGGTTTAGTAAAGACAGGAGGGGATGTTTTCTCCTCACTGGGACGGTTTAGTAAAGACAGGAGGGATGTTTTCTCCTCACTGGGACGGTTTAGTAAAGACAGGAATGTTTTCTCCTCACTGGGACGGTTTAGTAAAGACAGGAGGGATGTTTTCTCCTCACTGGGACGGTTTAGTAAAGGGAGGGATGTTTTCTCCTCACTGGGACGGTTTAGTAAAGGGAGGGATGTTTTCTCCTCACTGGGACGGTTTAGTAAAGGGAGGGATGTTTTCTCCTCACTCGGACGGTTTAGTAAAGGGAGGGATGTTTTCTCCTCACTGGGACGGTTTAGTAAAGACAGGGATGTTTTCTCCTCACTGGGACGGTTTAGTAAAGACAGGAGGGATGTTTTCTCCTCACTGGGACGGTTTAGTAAAGACAGGAGGGATGTTTTCTCCTCACTGGGACGGTTTAGTAAAGGGAGGGATGTTTTCTCCTCACTGGGACGGTTTAGTAAAGACAGGAGGGATGTTTTCTCCTCACTGGGACGGTTTAGTAAAGGGAGGGATGTTTTCTCCTCACTGGGACGGTTTAGTAAAGACAGGAGGGGATGTTTTCTCCTCACTGGGACGGTTTAGTAAAGACAGGAGGGATGTTTTCTCCTCTCTGGGACGGTTTAGTAAAGGGAGGGATGTTTTCTCCTCACTGGGACGGTTTAGTAAAGACAGGAGGGATGTTTTCTCCTCTCTGGGACGGTTTAGTAAAGGGAGGGATGTTTTCTCCTCACTGGGACGGTTTAGTAAAGGGAGGGATGTTTTCTCCTCACTGGGACGGTTTAGTAAAGGGAGGAATGTTTTCTCCTCTCTGGGACGGTTTAGTAAAGGGAGGGATGTTTTCTCCTCACTGTGACGGTTTAGTAAAGGGAGGGATGTTTTCTCCTCACTGGGACGGTTTAGTAAAGGGAGGTCAAACCAGGTCATCCTGGTAAAACCAGGTCAAACCAGGTCATCCTGGTAAAACCAGCTCATCCTGGTAAAACCGGGTAAAACCAGCTCATCCTGGTAAAACCGGGTAAAACCAGCTCATCCTGGTCAAACCAGGTCAAACCAGGTCATCCTGGTAAAACCAGGTAAAACCAGCTCATCCTGGTAAAACCGGGTAAAACCAGCTCATCCTGGTAAAACCAGGTAAAACCAGCTCATCCTGGTAAAACCAGGTCAAACCAGGTCAAACCAAGTAAAACCAGCTCATCCTGGTAAAACCAGCTCATCCTGGTCAAACCAGGTCATCCTGGTAAAACCAGGTAAAACCAGCTCATCCTGGTAAAACCAGGTCAAACCAGGTAAAACCAAGTAAAACCAGCTCATCCTGGTCAAACCAGCTCATCCTGGTCAAACCAGCTCATCCTGGTCAAACCAGCTCATCCTGGTCAAACCAGCTCATCCTGGTCAAACCAGGTCAAACCAGGTCAAACCAGGTCAAACCAGGTCAAACCAAGTAAAACCAGCTCATCCTGGTAAAACCAGGTAAAACCAGCTCATCCTGGTAAAGCCAGGTCAAACCAGGTAAAACCAAGTAAAACCAGCTCATCCTGGTCAAACCAGGTCAAACCAGCTCCTCCTGGTAAAACCAGGTAAAACCAGCTCATCCAGGTAAAACCAGGTAAAACCAGCTCATCCTGGTCAAACCAGGTCAAACCGGGTCAAACCAGCTCATCCTGGTCAAACCAGGTAAAACCAGCTCATCCTGGTCAAACCGGGTCAAACCAGGTAAAACCAAGTAAAACCAGCTCATCCAGGTAAAACCAGGTAAAACCAGCTCATCCAGGTCAAACCAGGTCAAACCGGGTCAAACCAGCTCATCCTGGTCAAACCAGGTAAAACCAGCTCATCCTGGTCAAACCAGGTAAAACCAGCTCATCCTGGTAAAACCAGGTAAAACCAGCTCATCCTGGTAAAACCAGGTAAAACCGGGTAAAACCAGCTCCTCCTGGTCAAACCAGGTAAAACCAGCTCATCCTGGTCAAACCAGGTAAAACCAGCTCATCCTGGTAAAACCAGGTAAAACCAGCTCATCCAGGTAAAACCAGGTAAAACCAGCTCATCCTGGTAAAACCAGGTAAAACCGGGTAAAACCAGCTCCTCCTGGTCAAACCAGGTCAAACCAGGTAAAACCCGCTCATCCTGGTAAAACCAGGTAAAACCAGCTCATCCTGGTAAAACCAGGTAAAACCAGCTCATCCTGGTAAAACCAGGTAAAACCAGCTCATCCTGGTAAAACCAGGTAAAACCAGCTCATCCTGGTAAAACCAGGTAAAACCGGGTCAAACCAGCTCATCCTGGTAAAACCAGGTAAAACCGGGTAAAACCAGCTCATCCTGGTAAAACCGGGTAAAACCAGCTCATCCTGGTAAAACCAGGTAAAACCAGCTCATCCTGGTAAAACCAGGTAAAACCAGCTCATCCTGGTAAAACCAGGTAAAACCGGGTCAAACCAGCTCATCCTGGTAAAACCAGGTCAAACCGGGTAAAACCAGCTCATCCTGGTAAAACCGGGTAAAACCGGGTAAAACCAGCTCATCCTGGTAAAACCAGGTAAAACCGGGTCAAACCAGCTCATCCTGGTAAAACCAGGTAAAACCGGGTAAAACCAGCTCATCCTGGTAAAACCGGGTAAAACCAGGTAAAACCGGGTAAAACCAGCTCATCCTGGTAAAACCAGGTAAAACCAGCTCATCCTAGTAAAACCGGGTAAAACCAGGTAAAACCGGGTAAAACCAGGTAAAACCAGCTCATCCTGGTAAAACCAGGTGAAACCAGGTCAAACCAGGACCAGAACATTACTTAGCAGATGTTCTTCAGAAGGTGATCAGAGAGATGCAACGTGCACTTTCTGTTTTGAAATGACACTTTTTATGTTTGTGCCACTCACTGCTTAGTAACTGTTTAATAAATACAGTTTTGGTAAATTTGACTTATTCCCCCTTTTTGCATGAAAGTTTAAAGGGAACCCTGGCTATTAAGACATGTAGGTCTTAAAAGATAAATGTTGGTATCAATTATAACAATGTGATATAAAAAACCTTGTTGTCTTCGTTTTTATAAAATTTGAAAATATAATTTAACTCGTAGGTCGCCATTGTTGTTTACACCGCAATGCATTCTGGGTAGTGACGTCAGACGGTGGCACCTGCTAGCCCCCGTACACTGTTTTGACACCCAGAAACAGATGAAAACACAGCTAAACAGGTGACGACGCAACAGAAACACAGATCAAAACACAGCTAAACCTTAAGGTGACGGCGCACCTACAAAAAAGTAAAAAAAAAAGTACAGCACCATAAAGCATGAACTATAAAAACACCATAAAACTCAGATAGACTAACCGACCACACGTTTCAAATAGCAGATAGCCGATGCTACAATAAAAACCCCAGCCAGATCTGGCGTCATTAAATTAAATAAAGGTGTTCTTGCCTATTTGACGCGAAGTCTGTGCCTCCCGTTTCGTCAAAGTCCCGGGCCAGTCCCCTCAGCCTCTGGTCTGTCATCAAACGGTGGACCCAGCACCGAGGCCGGTTTTAGGGGGTGGCAGGGGTGGGCTATGCCCACCCAAACGTGCATCCTGCCCACCGGCGTCTCCATCCCGGCGAGAGCGGAGAGCGGATGGCGGTGCGCTGCAGGCTCTAGAGCCGCGGCTACGCCGTCTACGGCGTAGGCTACGCCGTTGACGCCGTAGCCTAATGCACTGGTAAGATGCGCACGACTTTGATCATTTTTGCAGATCTCCCGTGCATCACAGCACACGAGAACTTTGATCCAGTTTGCCTGAACCGAAACGTCTTATGGGTTCCCTCGTCAGCCTCCACGGCCGGGAGAGTGCTGCTCATCTATGTTTTAGATACCTGTCCCAGTTAAACTAACGCGGCTTATCTTCCCAGAGCCACCAAACTACGTCATCGCCCCCAGAATGCATTGTGCAGGTAAAACATGGCGCCTCCCGCAGGTCAAAATATGTGATAAACATTGTAGGTTTTTAAAGCAATTCGATTATTTTATGTGTTTCTAACAACATATTTTAGTATAAGAGAACAATTGTGGCTAATTAGGGACTACAAGTCTTAATAACCAGGGTTCCTTTTAAAATGAGCATATATTAATGCAGTATGAACCAGAATGTTTTAATGTAGACATATAGAATCATCATACTGGCGTGATTGTAGCATCAAAGTGTTAATTCAAGGCAAAATATCCAGATATATATCGTGTACCGTGACATGGCATAAAAATAGAGATATTAATAAAAGGCCATATCGCCCAGCCCTAATGTCCGGACAAGTTCCACTTTAAACGCTACTAGTACTTGAATCGCTGTATTGAGTCAGCTTTAGTTTTAATTTTGAATTGAGAGTCTGCTTAAGTGCCTATTTGAGACTCAGCCTTATTTTATTTCTGAATTTTATTTATTTAACTGTATTTGTATTGCATTTTTAAATAATGCACCTGGCCTAATTGGTTTGCTGACGTGCTTGAGCTTTTTCTTTTGAATTTCATTTATGAAACTTCACCAATAAAAAGGTGGATTTCAAATCTTCTCTTCTTAGTGTATTCAATTGATTAGTCATGCACTGCAATTTTGCAATGTCCTAGAATTCTAATTCTTTATTTGGGACCTTTAGCGATTAGAGATTAAAATGCGATTAATTCGATTAATCAATTAAAAAATCCTGTAATTAATTAGATTCATTTTTTTAAATCGCCCGACAGCACTACTAATAACATGTATTTTTTCGTTCATCTTTAATTGAGTGACAGAAACCAATCCACAACCAAACTACTAATCCCGGAAGATGCATATACATAAATGTAAAAAGTAAAAAACTGCACAGACCTGAATGAGTATGTGTAGAAGTTCAAAAGGTTGAGTAGGTCGTGCACGTGTTCTTGGCTCTCCGGACAGAACAGAGGGTTTAAGAGGTTGATCCAGATCCAGATGAAAACACACCATAATAATAATAATAATAATAATTAAAGCTGCAAGCAGCGATGAACGGGCCCTCGCACTCACGGCCACCGCCCCCCATAAGCATATCAGAAATGACACCACCCATGACTTCCTATGTCAAACCATTCAAAAGTTATAGCAGAAAAAAGGGACAACCAATCAGAAGAAGGGGCGGGGCTAATTCAGGCCAATGAAGGTCAAGGACTCCATAAAGAATCTGATGACACCACCCACGACTCTCTATGTCAAACCATTCCAAAGTTATTAGCAGAAAATCGGGACAACCAATCAGAAGAAGGGGCGGGGCTAATTAAGGCCAACGAAGCTTAAGGACTCATTACAGAGTCCCATGACACCACCCACGACTTCCTATGTCAAACCATTCAAAAGCTATGGCAGAGAATAGTTTTCTAGGGGGCGCTGTTGAGCCGTTAGGCCACGCCCATTAATGCAAACCATGAAATATCAAATTTATCGCCAGGCCTGGCTTGCATGCAAAATTTGGTGACTTTTTGGGGGGCAAAAAGGCCTTCCTTTTGTCAGAATAAGAATAAGAATAAGAAGAAGAAGAAGAAGAAGAAGAAGAAGAAGAAGAAGAAGAAGAAGAAGAAGAAGAAGAAGAAGAAGAAGAAGAAGAAGAAGAAGAAGAAGAAGAAGAAGAAGAAGAAGAAGAAGAAGAAGAAGAAGAAGAAGAAGAAGAAGAAGAAGAAGAAGAAGAAGAAGAAGAAGAAGAAGAAGAAGAAGAAGAAGAAGAATTCCTACAGATACAATAGGGCATTCACACTGCAAGTGCTCGGGCCCTAATAACATATATGTTTTCTTCTCTGTGAAACTATTTTGTAAACACTGTTGTGGAAGGAGAAAAACTGCAGAGGAAGAAAGGTCAGGTTTTGATATTTCATTGCCTCCTGTTGGACGGGAATTTAACTCCTGCAAAGTGTTTAAACACCAGCCATGAAAATACAACGAGGTTATTACAAATAATCTTTGAGCGATTGCAAATGTAATTCAAAAGTGTTGTGGAGAGCACGGTGGCATCAGAGTTTGCTGCACCCCTAGCTGATAATTGAGCCTGACATTTCCCTGTAAACGGTCATTAGTCACTTCCAAACCAGCCTGATGTGATAACTCTAATATCTCTAAATTGCAGCAATTAGTGAAGATTTGCTGGAGGGTCCTGAAAAATGTCTTTGCTGCTCAAAATGTCAACGTTGGGAAAATCTCATCAGTGCAAGGAAGATGAAAATAAGCTTTCAATAATATGTCGACACAACGAGGTGTCCAATATGGAGCACGTGAAGACGAGGTGTCCAATATGGAGCACGTGAAGACGAGGTGTCCAATATGGAGCACGTGAAGACGAGGTGTCCAATATGGAGCACGTGAAGACGAGGTGTCCAATATGGAGCACGTGAAGACGAGGTGTCCAATATGGAGCACCTGAAGACGAGGTGTCCAATATGGAGCACGTGAAGACGAGGTGTCCACGTACAAACGAAGCATTAACGCTGGAAACCCAGGGTTAGGAGTGGAAAACTGCAATAATTATATGTTGTATATATGTAAATTGTCACCTTCGCTGCTTTCAATGTCACCAAAAATCTATAACATTAATGTGCGGTTTGGAGTATTTATTCCTGTAAACTAGTGAAGCAGCGCCCCCTGCTGCTTCACCAGTTTATTCCTGTAAACCAGTGAAGCAGCGCCCCCTGCTGCTTCACCAGTTTATTCCTGTAAACCAGTGAAGCAGCGCCCCCTGCTGCTTCACTAGTTTATTCCTGTAAAGTGGTGCAACAGCGCCCCCTGCTGCTTCACCACTTTATTCCTGTAAAGTGGTGAAGCAGCACCCCCTGCTGCTTCACCAGTTTATTCCTGTAAACCAGTGAAGCAGCGCCCCCTGCTGCTTCACTAGTTTATTCCTGTAAAGTGGTGCAACAGCGCCCCCTGCTGCTTCACCACTTTATTCCTGTAAAGTGGTGAAGCAGCACCCCCTGCTGCTTCACCAGTTTATTCCTGTAAACCAGTGAAGCAGCGCCCCCTGCTGCTTCACTAGTTTATTCCTGTAAAGTGGGGCAGCAGCGCCCCCTGCTGCTTCACCACTTTATTCCTGTAAACTAGTGAAGCAGCGCCCCCTGCTGCTTCACCACTTTATTCCTGTAAAGTGGTGAAGCAGCGCCCCCTGCTGCTTCACCACTTTATTCCTGTAAAGTGGTGAAGCAGCGCCCCCTGCTGCTTCACCACTTTATTCCTGTAAAGTGGTGCAACAGCGCCCACTGCTGCTTCACCAGTTTATTCCTGTAAAGTGGTGAAGCAGCGCCCCCTGCTGCTTCACCACTTTATTCCTGTAAAGTGGTGAAGCAGCGCCCCCTGCTGCTTCACCACTTTATTCCTGTAAAGTGGTGAAGCAGCGCCCCCTGCTGCTTCACCACTTTATTCCTGTAAAGTGGTGAAGCAGCGCCCCCTGCTGCTTCACCACAGGCTTGTTGGGTTTTTTTTATATTTGAAACTTATGACAACACCAATGAAACCGATGGACTCATTTCACGGCAGAATTTTACATTTACATTTCTGTGAAATTAAGAAATTGTAAAAACAGAACATTAGAAGGGGTTGTCTCTTTAATTGGCTTTGTTTTGTATGTTTTTTTTGGTATATACATTTTATGTATTCTGATTATTTTTTGTTTTAACCTGTTTGAATAAATAAATAAATAATATTAATTTTACATAAACATACCTGATACGTTACAAAAAGAAGCTCTACGTTTTTAGAGCCATTTTATAAAGAGACCCAAGTATGTTGGGAATGCAGTTGTGGGAAACTCTTTCACCAATCAACCGCAGCAAATCAGATACAAGAGTCGCTTTCAAACTGAGACTGAAACGGAAAGAAATAGTGATGCCAAACTTTCACAAGTGTCTGAATATTGCACTCGCTAGATACTTGTCAGTTAGTCTGTGATGTTGGTGAATTTGATATCAAAGCGAGTTTTCCTGGATTTACTGATATTAAATTAATGTCATATTCTTAAAATCCTACATCAAAAAAGTTGGAATGATACAAAACAAGACAGAACAAAAAAATGCAAAATCCCACATGGAAAATTGAAAAAGAAAAAAAAACTGTGAATATTGAACCAAAGTCCTTTTTTTTCTTGTATACTTCTTTTCATCTGAGAATACACAACCAAGTTTGCATTTCAGACTTTCAGCACATTCCACTAAAGATGGTGTGGAGGCAATTTAATGCTGGACAGGAGGTGAAGACAAAAAAAGTGTGATTTGACATAGATGATCTCCGGGTGACTGGGATGATAATTGGATACAAAAGCGAGTCTACGAGGAACAAAGATAGACCACTGATGAAACACTTGATGGGAGAAACACAATATTTCTTTAAGAAAAATCAGAATGGAGTTTTTCTCATTCAATAAATATAATTAAACCATTCAAGGAATTTCACTGCAGGGACCAAGTTTGCTGGACACCTGCAATCTCCCAGCTCCATCATCAACCATCATCCTCCGTCCAGGACTGGGAAAATTCAATTCAATTGTATTTCTATAGCGTCTAATACAACAGAAGTTGTCTCTAGGTGCTTTCCAGAGACCAGAACATGAAGACAGCCCAGCACATGCAAGAGATGACTGCAGAAGACTGGTCCAGGACTACAATGTAGCGCTGCATCTACACAGTATCCTAAAGGCTGATTTAAGGTCCTGCGTTAAACCAACGCAGAGCACACGCCGTTGCCGTGACGCCGTCGTGAACCCTTCAGACTTCTCCATCACTCCATTTCTCCGTGGTGCAGTACCCCACCAGAGCACTAGTTGATACTTTGTTTAGCTTCCGGCTTTTCCGGTCACAGTGAATCAAAGAGATAAGGACAACTATCGTGCAAAAAACCAAGAAAACCCAAAAAATAAACAAAAAAAACACACACATGAAGAAAAGAGCGCTGAAAGTTCACGACTGCTCGTAGTTCCATTTTTTGGGAGGTGCAGGTCAGGCTACGGCGTAGCTACGGAGAGACTCCCGCGTAGCCGCGTACCCTACGGCGTAGGTTTAACCAGAACCAGAATTCAGCCTTAATACCACATCTGAACGGCTCAACTAGGGGTTTACTTTAAACACACTGCCCCCCCCCCCCCCCCCCCCCGTCAACGTGATGTTAACGAAAATTATGTTGGCAAAAAAACAAAGACAAGATAACTTGTGGAATGATGTTCTATGTCTTTAAGGATGATTAAGGAGAACTGCCAAACCAAAGGAAGAGCAGGAACCCAGCAGGGAGAGGAGTGGGTACCTGCTTGATGGAGCTGCGAGTCTTCTCCTTCCAGGGGCGGGGGCTCAGCTCCAGGGTGCTGTGGACGTACGTCTCTCTGTCGTAGGAACCCAGGATGAACAGTCTGTGTAGCACAAGACAAAACACACGACAGAAAAGCCACGGTCAGATAATGACCAAGCCCTACAGAGTGGATCGTAACATGTATGTCTGTTTGGGTCGGTTTGTAAGACTCGGGAGTATCCGTGATTCTGTTCATCCACTGTCACTGTAAAGCAGCAGGTTTTCCGTGTACCTCAAAAGACTGGAAAAATTCATGATTAACAATTCAACACTTCTACTGGAGCGTTCAGAAGTGTCAGAAGCTTCACCTCTGACCATCAGGCCATTATTTATACACTGTGTCATCACTTGAAACTTTGGTTTTGCTCTCAAATATGGGACACTCAGATGAGGTATGTCGATTGTCGATGACCATTTAACAACAAAGCAGTGTAATTAAAAAATGTAAAAGGTGAAATTCATACCTGCATGAATTTATGTGTGAATTTATGAATGTATGTGTGAAATATTAATATATTGTACAGGACTGTCTCAGAAAATTTGAATATTGTGATAAAGTTCTTTATTTTCTGTAATGCAATTAAAAAAGAAATGTCAAACATTCTGGATTCATTACAAATCAACTGAAATATTGCAAGCCTTTTATTATTATAATATTGCTGATTATGGTTTACAGTTTAACATTAAGATTCCCAGAATATTCTAATTTTTTTAGATAGGATATTTGAGTTTTCTTAAACTGTAAGCCATGATCATCAATATTAAAATAATAAAAGGCTTGCAATATTTCATTTGATTTGTAATAAATCCAGAATGTATGACATTTTAGTTTTAGTAATTGCATTACAGAAAATCACAATATTCTAATGTTCTGAGACAGTCCTGTATGTCGATTGTCGATGACCATTTAACAACAAAGCAGTGTAATTAAAAAATGTAAAAGGATCTACCTGGCAAGAAATTCATACCTGCATGAATTTATGTGTGAATTTATGAATGTATGTGTGAAATATTGATATGTATACAGTATGTAAACAATCTTGTAAACTGAGATTTACAACATTTATATCAGTTCATCAGCATTAGTATTTTTGCTGTGTGCATGTTTTCAGGTCGGCTTGCTGTGTAAAATTAATTTAGCATTTTAACAACGTTAAATAATTTTGAATTTAACTGAAATGAACTCTGAGCTCGTCTGACTGTCCCACAACCACAGATCAGTACTTGTACAACCACAGATCAGTACTTGTACACACACAGATCAGTACTTGTACACACACAGATCAGTACTTGTACACACACAGATCAGTACTTGTACACACACAGATCAGTACTTGTACACACACAGATCAGTACTTGTACACACACAGATCAGTACTTGTACACACACAGGCCACCGTCACCTCACCAATCACACACAGATGAGCCGATGCCGCCACCTGCTGGGCATTCATGCCAACTACTGTTTTGGTATAATAGAAGGTAAAGAGAGAAAAAACAACATGCAGGCAAAACCAAGTACTTTCATGATTCAGGAGCTTGTAGATTTGCTGCAACAACAACTGGTTTCTTCTGAACGACTTGTACAACCAGCCATCGGCTCCACTTGGCCATGTGTCGGTGATACCGGCCCTCTTATTGTGTATCAAACATATTTATGTATCAGAGGTCACACTGGCGTTTTTGGTCAAACCTTTTATGGTTTAGTTGAGCAGCCCTACCAGCATTAACTCTGGGGGCCTAGCTCATTTTGGCTTGAAAATCTGACATTTTATTTAGCATAAAGTTTAATTTGACTAGGCCTGTGTTGAAAAAAATCGATTTTCCGTTTCTAAATCGATTCTCATATTAATTCCTAAAAATCAATTGATATGTCTAAACATTGATTTATTTATTTTCATCATTACATTACAACTTTTGGTATTTTTTTGTTTATGCCGAAAAATTTTATGTTTTGTTGGACACAAAAATAACTGGTGCCATGTTTTTGCTTTTAAATATGTTTAAAGGTATGAAAACATTAAAGTTTTCAGTTATAATTGCATAAATTGTTTATATTTCATTACTACGGTGGCCAACAAGGGCCAAACGCACTGCAACGGCCAAATGCGTCTCAGGAAAACGGCTTCAATTACAGAAACGATTCAAATTTACAAACTCAAAACCAGGTACAAAAAGAGGAACGTGGTGCAAATGAAAAAACGTGCTGCAAAAAACAAAGACAAATGCAGCATCATCAAACGCTGCAAATAGAGAAACGATGCAAAGCACAAAACCATATAAAACAAGAAACCATCTTCAAAAGAAAAACGCTTCATAACCGGTCACTACAACCGGAGGTGCTGCAAACCTGCAGGGGGCGCTCACATAGCCACACAGACATATACATACACGCACACACACGCACACACACACACACACACACACACACACACACACACACACACACACACACACACACACACACACACACACACACACACACACACACACACACACACACACACACACACACACACACACACACACACACACACACACACACACACACACACACACACACACACACACACACACACACACACACAGGCTTGTTCACCTGCATGCTTGCTCTGTAGTTTTTGGGGTTAGTTAATGGCGGTAGTTTAGCTCAGACTGGGATCAGATCTCGAGATTTGGGTCGATTGTTGTTCGTGTTTTGGTCGGCTCCGTGTCGGTTTTGTGTTTCGTTTGTGGTTTTTGTTGCAGATTTCCAGTGCTCGACGTGTAACTCCATGTGTTCTTGCTTCCTGGTTTAGCAGCGGATATGCGTATATATATATATGTATATATATTAAATATAGTAATAATGCACATATATATGCCTTAGGTTTTTACCAGCATGGTATCAACCATTAATATGTGTGAAAAAAAAAGGAATATTGACCTTAACCCCAATTTTGACTGCATGTAAACGTAGTCAATCAAGTACTCACACTAACAGGGATACTCACTCTCCACAACAGTATGAAGTAAAGGCTTTAGAAATGCCTCCCATGTTCTTGAGTCTTCAGAAGAAACCAAAAGATACAAAAACACTACACCGCACGTTCTTACAAAGAAGGAAATTACAAATTGTCTTGAATGCTTTCTGCTTATGAAAATCTTTTTCACTGCTGCAACATTGAACTACAAATTGTGTGGAAATGGTTTTACAACCCTTGTCAGGTTGCAACATCAGTCTAGGCTTGTTTGCAGCTATTGCTGATGTCTTTTACTCTGGACGTTGTTTTAACACACACATGAATGAATGCTCCACACCAGTTAAACGCCAAAATGTCTGTTTTTATAAAAGGTCTGCCCACCTGCTGGTCAGTTCATCATCATCCACTGAGGGAGTACTTAGTATATAGAGGGTCTGCATTAACGTCACGTTCCCACTGGACCAGCCCCCTTACTGCACTGAGTGGTAAAAACAGCTGCAACTAGTGGAGAAGACGGGATAACAGCTGATTATCAGCTTAAATTAAAGGCAGTTGGACTTAACAGTGACCCGTACAGTTACCCCAAGAACCAGTGGTCCATGGACATTAATATTTGGTACAGTTACCAAGAACCAGAGGTCCATGGACATTAATATTTGGTACAGTTACCAAGAACCAGTGGTCCATGGACATTAATATTTGGTACAGTTACCAAGAACCAGTGGTCCATGGACATTAATATTTGGTACAGTTACCAAGAACCAGTGGTCCATGGACATTAATATTTGGTACAGTTACCAAGAACCAGTGGTCCATGGACATTAATATTTGGTACAGTTACCCCAAGAACCAGTGGTCCATGGACATTAATATTTGGTACAGTTACCAAGAACCAGTGGTCCATGGACATTAATATTTGGTACAGTTACCAAGAACCAGTGGTCCATGGACATTAATATTTGGTACAGTTACCAAGAACCAGTGGTCCATGGACATTAATATTTGGCCACAAATCCAGTTTCCTGATATTTATATGAACTTAATTTCAACACCGGGGAAATACACGAAGCAAAGCTTGAAGGCTTACGAAAGTCTTGACGCTTGGTCCGACTTCAAAACAGGATTTGTTGTAGAAATTAAAGTGATGAGGACACCAAACTTTATGATTTGACCGTTTAACGTTAGCTACCCAAAAATCCAACATTACCTGATACAAAATGGGAACCGCAAATTCAAGTTTTGTTGCCTGGAATCCAGTTGTTTCTGAGAATTGCAGCGATCCATTTGTCTCTCTTAAGCTTATTTTTCATCAGTCTGTAAAACCATAACTCTGATTTCTTGCTAAATCTATGAGTCCAGTCGATCGCACAACAGCTCTTTCCCATTTTAGATGTTTTCCAGTTGCTCAAACTGAAAGTTTACGCTGCCACTCAGTCTTTCTGACACTCAGTCTTTCTGACACTCAGTCTTTCTGACACTCAGTCTTTCTGACACTCAGTCTTTCTGACACTCAGTCTTTCTGACACTCAGTCTTTCTGACACTCAGTCTTTCTGACACTCTGTCTTTCCGACACTCTGTCTTTCCGACACTCTGTCTTTCCGACACTCTGTCTTTCCGACACTCGGTCTTTCCGACACTCGGTCTTTCCGACACTCGGTCTTTCCGACACTCGGTCTTTCCGACACTCGGTCTTTCCGACACTCGGTCTTTCCGACACTCGGTCTTTCCGACACTCGGTCTTTCCGACACTCGGTCTTTCCGACACTCGGTCTTTCCGACACTCGGTCTTTCCGACACTCGGTCTTTCCGACACTCGGTCTTTCCGACACTCGGTCTTTCCGACACTCGGTCTTTCCGACACTCGGTCTTTCCGACACAGTGGGCTTAACCCGCTGTGAAGTCGCATCTGTGACGTCATGCACATCCCCTCTATTGTTCACATGATTTTGTGTGTGTATGTACACAGTATACATATACAGACACACACATCTATACACGTGTGTGTGTCGTTAGGTGATTTAGGAGGACAAGGGAAGCAGACAGACAGGATGATTATAATGGCTAGCACTCATCATTAATAGATGAGCTGATCCGATCATCCTGCGTCTATAAAAAACACCAACTACACTCAAGCTGTCTGGCAACAAACACCTCCGTTTCTCCACCTCCGTTTCTCCACCTCCGTTTCTCCAAGGCAACAGTGGCTCGTTCTGGTCATTCTACCAAAACAAGCTTTGGCAAACTGATTGGAGTCTTATAAAGATTCAAATTGAAACATCCCAGCTTTAGATGAGGAGAGAGAGTGAGTGCATATCTCAGGTAAGAACGATGAATAAGTTAGTTTGGTCTGTAATAAAAGAAGCAGATCTTTGTTTCAATTGTAAGGTTTTACATATCAGAACAGCTTTACAATACTCTGAATAAACTGAATATAACTTAAAATTTGCAACAGCGGGGGCTTCCGGTTGGTGAGCAGATGGAGTAGACGTGTTTCGTGAGTGCTCCCGTAAATGCCAAACTTTTTAAACCACCAAGCCCTCAAACTTTCAAACTTTTTCCTTTAAAAGGGATTCCCTGTTGCTGTTTTTCTTTTTTTTTGTCTCGAACGAGCCCACTTACCTCCGAGATGGCTTCGAAGAGCGGCAAGTCGGGAAAAAAGGACGAGGCTGGCGCTGTCTTAACCCTGGCGGCCATTACCACGTTGCTGGAGGAACACCGCGCTGCCCTGGCCGCAGAGTTCAAAAATACTTTCAGTCAGCTCGACTCCAAACTCGACCAAACGCGGCTCGCGGTCGAGGACCATGGCCAACGGGTTTCGTCCCTTGAACTCGCCACAGAAGACCTCAGCCAGCGAGTTACGGACCTTGAAGGCATCTGCTCGACTCTACGGGATGATAATGCTCGGCTGAAGGCTAAGGTGGTGGATTTGGAAAGCCGAAGCAGAAGGCAGAACATCCGTATCCTGGGCTTACCGGAGTCGACCGAGAGCGGTTCTCCGGCGGCTTTCTTCTCCAAGCTGCTGTGTGAGGTGTTCGGGAACGATACGCTGCCGTCACCGCCAGAGATAGACAGAGCGCACCGCTCGCTCGCCGCCAAGCCGGCCCCGGGACAGAGACCGCGTCCGGTCATCCTGCGCCTTCACCGGTACCAGACGAAAGATCTCCTCATCAGGGAGGCGCGCCGTAGAGGAAAGGTGGAATATCGCGGCCACCCCATCCGGATAGTGGAGGATTACAGCCCCGAAGTTGCCAGCCAACGAGCGGAATACAGCGGAGTCATGTCGGAGCTCTACCAGCTTGGTCTGAAGCCGGCTCTGCTCTTCCCCGCCCGGCTCCGGCTCACGCTGTCCGGGGGGGCCAGGAAGTGGATCGGCTCCGTGGATGAGGCGCGCAAATTCATCACGAGTCGCAGCAAAACTTCAAACCCGCCGTAACGGGACCGTTGGAAGCTTTCACGGCTCCGCCTGCAGCCCGGTGCGGCTCACTGACGCTCACGGACTGACTTTTTTTTTCTCTCTCTTTTTTTTTTTTTTTTTTTTTTTTTACGTGAGCCACATTATCCCTGAGGGGAGGGTGACTAACCCCGCGACAACCAGTATTTTCTCTGTTGTTAGTTTGACTGCCCTTTTGCAAATATTATTAATTTGCAGTTCTTTTTGGCTATTTGAGGGAAGGGGGAAAATAAGTGGTGAAGAGGGAGAGAAAAAAAAAAAAGAAAAAGCTTTTCCGATTTACCTATAAGTTTTGTAATAATTGTAAGCTATTAACCTTACTTTTACGCTGCTTAAGTCGGACGTTTTATATTTTATATTTTTGTACAAATATTTCTGGGCTCATATCGGGACTTCCAGGTCAAGATTTGAGAGGGTATTCCTTTTTTTTATTTATATCTACACGTTTTAAGGTGCTAATAGGTATACACCCATGATACGGGAGCAAAAGCTATTAGTGTGTAGGATTGGAAGATGCGTTATTGCACTTTGTTTGTTTTGAAGAGCTTGCTGCTTTTTTTTTATTTTTTTTTTTCTATAGCAGCTGTCTTAGTTGGGGGGGGTGGGTCGGGGGGATATGTCACTGCCAGAAACTTTGCATTAACTCTTTTCAACTCATTACTCAATGTGGGTCACATTCAACCTCCTTTCCGTTCTCTTTTTTTTTGCCTAGGTCATTGTGCACACCTAATTTTTCTTCTTAGATATTATGAGTAGATACTTGAAGTTGGTGAGCTGGAATGTTAAGGGTCTGAATCACCCTGTTAAAAGGAAGAGGATCTTCTCACATCTAAAACACCTTAAAACAGAAATAGCCTTTCTACAAGAAACTCATATTCGTAGTTCTGATAATAGCCGCCTGTTCCCGAGGTGGTCAGGGCAGAGATTTCACTCCTCCTTTCAAGCTAAGGCCCGAGGAGTTTCAGTTCTGATCAGTCAGGATGTTTCATTTGAGCAGCACAATGTGATTTCTGACAAGTTTGGTCGCTACGTGATCGTTTCTGGGAAATTATTCAATACATTGGTCGTACTTGTGAACGTTTATGCCCCTAATTCAGATGATGCAGTCTTTTTTGAACGACTGTTTTCACTGCTCCCTGACCTTAATACATATTCTCTCATACTGGGTGGTGATTTTAATTGCTGGCTCGACCCAGTCCTAGACCGATCCTCTACCAACCCCGGCACAGCAAGTAAGTCAGCCCGTCTTATTCAGGCGTTCCTTTCTGACTACGGTGTTTGTGATGTGTGGCGTTCTTTACATCCATGTGACAGAGAATACTCCTTTTTCTCACAAGTGCACCACACATACTCGAGGATTGATTATTTTTTTATTGATAATCAACTGATTCCCCTGGTTCATTCCTGTGCTTATCAGAGCATTGTCATTTCCGACCACGCTCCTGTGGTTCTAACCATGTCCCTTCCTGACCTACCTCAGAGAGACAGACAGTGGCGATTCAATTCAACTCTGCTGTCGGACACAAATTTTGTTAAATCTATGGAAACGGAAATAGCCTTTTTCCTATCCACGAATATGACTCCAGGAATGTCTAGTCTAACTGTCTGGGATTCCCTCAAGGCTTATCTCCGGGGACAGATTATATCCTACACCACTAGGGTGAGGCAAAAATCTTATAGGGAGCGATCAGACCTTTCCCGCCAAATCAAAGAGGTCGATGAAGAATATTCTCGGACTAAATCCCCAGATCTTTACAAAAAGCGGCTAGAACTTAAAACTAAATTTGACCTGCTTACCACTCACCCAATTGAACAGTCACTTCTGAAAAGTAAAACCAGGTTTTATGTTTATGGAGACAAATCTGACAAATTATTAGCCAACTAACTTAAAGGCTCTAAGGCTAAACAAAATATTTCTAAGATTCGATTACCAAATGGCCATGTAACTACAGACCACTTACTCATAAATGAAGCATTCAGGGACTTTTATACCCAGCTATACACCTCGGAATCTCAGACTGATCGAGATGAGATTGCGGACTTTTTAAATAGTCTTAGTATTCCCAGTCTTTCACCAGATCTAAGGAAGACATTAGAAGAACCGATATCCCTGATGGAAATTACTCGAGCCATTTCTTCACTGCAGTCGGGTAAATGTCCTGGCCCTGATGGCTTCCCGGCGGAATTTCTAAAGAAATTTTCTACTCTGCTTTCCCCACTGCTATCTACAGTTCTTTCAGAATCCTTCAGCCACGGTTCCCTCCCTCCTTCTTTTTCGGAGGCCTGCATCACCCTCATAGCTAAAAAGGGGAAGGATCCTACTGAATGCGCCTCCTACAGGCCCATCTCCCTCTTAAACACAGATGCTAAAATCCTAGCTAAAGTCCTAGCCCATAGGCTGGAGAATGCCCTCCCCACAATTATATCTGAAGACCAAACTGGCTTCATTAAAGGTAGGCAGTCTTACTTCAACACAAGGCGACTGTTCAATATTATCTACTCTGCCTCTGAGGCTATCCCTGAATGCGTTGTCTCTCTGGATGCGGAGAAGGCATTTGATCGCGTCCAGTGGGATTATCTCTTTGCTGTGCTGGACAGGTTTGGTTTTGGTCCGAACTTTGCTCTGTGGATTAAACTTCTCTATTTACACACAACAGCCTCAATTCGTACTAACTCTCAACGGTCAAAACCATTTAATCTGCATCGTGGAACCCGTCAGGGGTGCCCCCTTAGTCCCATGCTTTTTGACATGGCTATCGAACCGCTTGCCACAGCGCTCCGATCTTGTGAGGATGTGTCCGGTATCTGGAGAGGTGGCAGGGAACATAAGGTCTCGCTTTATGCCGATGACCTCTTGCTTTTCATCTCTCACCCTCTGGCCTCATTACCCCCTGCGCTGTCACTTCTCAGTCAGTTTGGGAAACTCTCAGGCTATAAACTGAATCTCAGCAAAAGTGAGCTTTTCCCTACCAATCTCGAATCGCATGCTTTAGACCTTTCCAATTTTCCCTTTAAAATCGCAAATGACAAATTCTCCTATTTAGGCATATCTGTGACAAGGAAACACAAAGACCTGCTCCAAGAGAATCTTATCTCATTGTTAAATGAGACCAAACAAACCCTTACACAATGGTCACCCCTGTCAATGTCTCTTGTGGGTCGCATCAATTCAGTTAAAATGACCATTTTACCTAAATTTTTGTACCTTTTCCAGACCTTACCACTCTTTATTCCTGGTTCTTTTTTTCAGTCCCTTGACTCAGTTATATCTACATACCTATGGCGGGGTAAACGGCCACGTTTGAACAAAACTCACCTTCAAAAAATTAAGTCTGCAGGTGGTCTGGCCCTCCCAAACTTTCGTTATTATTATTGGGCTGCTAACCTGCGCTGCCTTGCATTCTGGTCCTTCTACTGCGACGGCGCTGACCGCCCTGACTGGGTGGCGATGGAGTTACATCCAACTGATGACCTGTCAATTCCTGCCCTACTCGGCTCCTCACTTCCACTTCCTTCACTTAAATCAATCAAAAACCCAGTGGTTAAACATTCTCTTAGAATTTGGGCCCAATTTAGGAAGTTTTTTGGTTTTCACAGCTTCTCTCTTCTTAGCCCCATTGCATCAAATCACTCTTTCAAACCATCCCTTGAGGACCCCACCTTCCAGGAATGGCACAGGAGGGGTATGATTCGTTTTAGAGATATGTTCATAGACGGCACCGTGGCATCTTTTGAGCAGTTAAGTAGTAAATTCAGCCTTCCAAAATCACATTTCTTTAGGTATCTTCAGGCTAGACATTTTGTTCTTTCCCAGACACCCAGCCCTGGTGCATCGATAGGCTTGACCACAGTTGACAAAGTTCTTGCCACAGACCCATTCAAAAAGGGGCTCATTTCGTCTTTCTATGGCATGTTGCTGGATCTTAAGAGTGCCCCTACAGATAAACTCAAAGCAGCATGGGAGCAGGACTTAGGGCTTCCCTTATCAGAGGATACCTGGGAGTCCATACTCAAACTGGTTAATACAACCTCCCTGTGCGCACGTCACTGCTTAATTCAGTTTAAAGTGGTACACAGGGCTCATATTTCCAAAGCAAAGTTATCCTCCATGTACCCAGATATTAGTCCATACTGTGTAAGATGTAAAGTAGCAGAAGCCTCTCTCATCCACATGTACTGGTCCTGCCCATGTCTAAACAAATACTGGATGGAAGTATTTCATACTCTCTCTCTGGTGCTTAAAATCAGATTAGAACCAAACCCACTGACTGCCCTGTTTGGGGTCATGGAGGGAGGAAGGAAGTTAACCACTGCACAGGGGCACACTTTGTCTTTTGCCTCCCTTTTGGCTCGTCGGGCAATTCTGTTCAGGTGGAAGGATCCCTTCCCTCCTACTCGTGCGCAATGGCTGGAAGACATCATGTCCTGCTTAAAACTGGAGAAAATTAGATACTCGCTTCAGCAATCAAATAAGTTCCAGAAAGTGTGGGGACCTTTTCTAGAAGCATTCCAGACCCTGTGAACTATACTTCATATTTCTTTTATATTCCTAGTGCAGGCTTTTGATGTTAGAGTGACCTCATATTGTGATTAGTAATCTGGCAGTGACAGGGGAGGGATTAGTTTGGTCTGTAGTTTGTTTTTGTTACTATTTTATATTTTTTCATACTGTTTAATTGTTTTTTATATTCTGTACACTGGTGTATGCTATGATTAACATGCCCATGCCTAATCAAAATGTTTGTAATTGACATGCAGCATTTCACCTTTTTTTACTTTGTGAAAATTTTAATAAAAAGATCTTGAATTAAAAATTTGCAACAGCACATGACCATTTACAACTGTTTATTATTCCTTACAGAGAGAAAAGAAAACATAAGCAAAAATGTGAATGCAAAATAAATAAATTAACACAACAATAAAAACTTTAAAAAATAAAAACAAAGACAAAAAATAAATATAATAAAAAAATTAAAGATAAAATAAAGTACAGTCAAATCATTTAAAATAAAAAATGCAAATAAATACTTACTACTTAATACATACTACTTAAAAGTATTTAATTAATCCATTTCCTAGCATGCATTAACAAAAAATTCAAAAATGAACAAAAAGGAAAAAATAAATAGATTTTCAATAAATAAATGTAAAAGAAATGAATGAATTTAGAAAAAGAAATTAGCTAATCAATTAAGTTAAAAATGTGAATGAATGTACACAAAAAAATTAAATATATGTATTTATTTATCTATTATATATTTTTTCATTTACTTGTTTATGTATTTTTTTTTCATTCAATTATATCTATTTTAACTTTTTCATTTATTTCTCTTTTCCCTTTTTATTAATTTCCATTTCACTGTTTTCTTTTTCCTGACTCGCTGATGTGTGGGTGGAAGCTTCCGGTTATTCTTTGTATCTTTTTTGTTTCTCTAAGTTCTTTTTTTCAGTACCAGGACACGATAAAACATCACTGCCGTGAAAGTTTTTCACTCTGAATACAGAAAAGCAAAGAGAGATTTTTTTATAAACTGCGAGTTAAAAATATCTTGTGGAGGAGTAACAACTGCAATGTTTGGGAGAACAAACCCAAACCCACACTGCACAGAGCCAGCTCAGTGCTGTGGAGCCAAGAAAGATGGTAGAAATTAAGTTATTGAAGTAAGCAGCATGTAGCCTCCGCCATCTTTCACTGTGGATTAAGTTGAGGAATCTGTAGTTAAATATCGTGCTGATCAGCAAAATCAGAAATGCCCAAAGATCTGAATGAGCAGACCAGAGTCCAAATCAGAAAAGGAAACTGCAATCAGAGCATCTACCCTTCAAGCACCAGATGACGGGTTTCCAACATAAAGTGTAGTAGTGCCCAATATAACACTGACTACGTTTACATGCAGTCAAAATTGGGGTTATTGCTAATATTCCAGTTACTGAAACATTGGGAATATTCCGTTTACATGGTAATTAATCATTCAGGATATCTGGATCAAACCAGCGACGCACGGAGAACGTGATGACGCAATTCCCGTCATTTCTGCTTCTTCTTCCTGGATCCAAATTCAAAACAAATGCTGCTTCGCGCAACTTTTCTCTCACCTTCTTGTAAATCTTCTATCCCGGTACTTTCTACCGTCTACAAATGCAGAAATGTTCATATCCTTCATTCCATTTATGAAGTGATTAGTCTCCTCCTGGTCTTGGTTTCTCCGTGTTTAGAAGAACTTCCTGGACTCAAAAGACCAGGATTCCTTGTGAACAGAGCATGTGCAGAAAACAGATTCCTGTTCCGTTTGATGGGGATATTCCGTTTGGCGTTTACATGACCCAATATTCAGGTTTTAAAAGGAGTAACCCAGGGCTCATATTGAGGTTTTTAAAAACCCCAATATGAGCAAATTCGGTTATTCAAAGGGGTTATTGGTGTTTACATGGCCGTGCAAATTCGGGTTATTGCCAATATTTGGGTTTTAAAAGGGTTATTGATGCATGGAAACGCAGTCAATGACTGTTTTTACATCGACAACAAGAATAATTTAAGTGTAAAGGCTGACACCTGCACTGCACAACCGCTCAGCTGAACAAGAACAGATTATTGTGAATTCAACCTGGTGCTAAAGTTAAACCTGAATGAAATGATGGAACAAGGTTTAAATGATCTGCAGTTTAAACCAGTAGGTTAATAGAAGTGTGAGATATTTTCAATCCCAACGCTGGAGTCAGCACAGCCTGCATGAAATAAGTTGTTCCACAAAAGTGGATCTCAGTGCTGCATTTGACACAGTTGACTGTAACATCTTGATAAGAACAGAAACATGTTGATCTTGAAGAGCTGGATGGAACTAAATCTAAAACACATCGCATTACCTCAGGAAAAAAAAGTTGTTTTATAACCACAGAAAAAATAACAAATTCACTTTGATTAGGGCTGGGGATCGATTCAAATGTCAAGAATCGATTCGATTCCGATTCTTAAGATTCAGAATCAATAATCAAGATTTGATCCGATTCGATTCCGATATTGATTTGGGTTAGTGTTATTAAAACTGTTTTTATTTTTGGCTGCTGCATGAATGATATGACTGTAGTTCTGCAACATATTAATACTAGTATTATATTGAGATTCAACAGCAAGTATTGGCAGCTAATGATGCTGTAAGGACCAATCAGCTCCCAGAATGCTGATAGAACTGCTTTCAGAAACATCGTGGGGCAGAATTACCAAACAGACCCAGGGAGGAAACAGATACGGATGAAATCATTTTTATTTTTTCCCACATTCCGTTTGAATTTTTTCCATTTTCTGTCTTTTTTGGTTATTCATTTTTTTTTTTTTTGGTTTTTAGCATTTTATGCAAATGTAACCCCAAGACAATATATAAAGTAATGAAATATAGACAATTTATGCAATTATAACTGAAAACTTTAATGTTTTCATACCCTTAAATATATTTAAAGGCAAAAACATGGCACCAGTTATTCCCGTGTCCAACAAAACTCCTTTTTTGGGCATAAACAAAAAAATACCAAAAGTTGTAATGTAATGATGAAAAAAAAAAAATCAATCTTTAGACATACCAATCGATTTTTAGTAATTAATATGAGAATCGATTTAGAATGGGAAAATTATTTTTTTCAACACAGGCCTAACTGTGATGACTACTGAATCCTGTCAACATGAAAGTATAAAGCCGGGCAGACACTGTGCGATTATCGGCTCGTTTTGAGCCGATTTTCCAGTCGTGCAACTATTTTTTGGATCGGGACGGATTTTGACCCAATCGTTGCTCGTGCCTCGTGCAGTAAACGTGGGGTAACGACGAGAGATTAACACCTCACGATGAGAGAGTAACACCTCACGACGAGAGATTAACACCTCACAACGAGAGATTAACACCTCACGACGAGAGATTAACACCTCACGATGAGAGAGTAACACCTCACGACGAGAGATTAACACCTCACGACGAGAGATTAACACCTCACAACGAGAGATTAACACCTCACGACGAGAGATTAACACCTCACGACGAGAGATTAACACCTCACAACGAGAGATTAACACCTCACGACGAGAGATTAACACCTCACGATGAGAGAGTAACACCTCACGACGAGAGATTAACACCTCACGACAAGAGATTAACACCTCACAACGAGAGAGTAACACCTCACGATGAGAGAGTAACACCTCACGATGAGAGAGTAACACCTCACGACGAGAGATTAACACCTCACGACAAGAGATTAACACCTCACAACGAGAGAGTAACACCTCACGACGAGAGAGTAACACCTCACGACGAGAGAGTAACACCTCACGACGAGAGAGTAACACCTCACGACAAGAGATTAACACCTCACAACGAGAGAGTAACACCTCACGATGAGAGAGTAACACCTCACGACGAGAGATTAACACCTCACGACAAGAGATTAACACCTCACAACGAGAGAGTAACACCTCACGACGAGAGAGTAACACCTCACGACGAGAGAGTAACACCTCACGACGAGAGAGTAACACCTCACGACGAGAGATTAACACCTCACGACGAGAGATTAACACCTCACGACGAGAGATTAACACCTCACGACGAGAAAGTAACACCTCACGACGAGAGAGTAACACCTCACGACGAGAGAGTAACACCTCACGACGAGAGATTAACACCTCACGACGAGAGAGTAACACCTCACGACGAGAGAGTAACACCTCACGACGAGAGATTAACACCTCACGACGAGAGATTAACACCTCACGACGAGAGATTAACACCTCACGACGAGAGAGTAACACCTCACGACGAGAGATTAACACCTCACGACGAGAGATTAACACCTCACGACGAGAGATTAACACCTCACGACGAGAGATTAACACCTCACGACGAGAGATTAACACCTCACGACGAGAGAGTACACCTCACAACGAGAGAGTACACCTCACAACGAGAGATTAAAACCTCACGACGAGAGAGCAACACCTCACGACGAGAGATTAACACCTCACGACGAGAGAGTAACACCTCACGACGAGAGATTAACACCTCACGACGAGAGAGTAACACCTCACGACGAGAGATTAACACCTCACGACGAGAGAGTAACACCTCACGACGAGAGATTAACACCTCACGACGAGAGAGTAACACCTCACGACGAGAGATTAACACCTCACGACGAGAGATTAACACCTCACAACAAGAGATTAACACCTCACAACGAGAGATTAACACCTCACGACGAGAGAGTAACACCTCACAACGAGAGATTAACACCTCACGACGAGAGAGTAACACATCACGACGAGAGATTAACACCTCATGACGAGAGAGCAACACCTCACGACGAGAGATTAACACCTCACGACGAGAGATTAACACTTCACGACGAGAGAGTAACACCTCACAACGAGAGATTAACACCTCACAACGAGAGATTAACACTTCACGATGAGAGAGTAACACCTCACGACGAGAGATTAACACTTCACGACAAGAGATTAACACTTCACGACGAGAGAGTAACACCTCACAACGAGAGATTAAAACCTCACGACGAGAGAGCAACACCTCACGACGAGAGATTAACACTTCACGACGAGAGATTAACACCTCACGACGAGAGAGTAACACCTCACAACGAGAGATTAAAACCTCACGACGAGAGAGCAACACCTCACGATGAGAGATTAACACCTCACGACGAGAGATTAACACCTCACGACGAGAGATTAACACCTCACGACGAGAGAGTAACACCTCACAACGAGAGATTAACACCTCACGACGAGAGAGTAACACCTCACAACGAGAGATTAACACCTCACGACGAGAGATTAACACTTCACGACGAGAGAGTAACACCTCACAACGAGAGATTAACACTTCACGATGAGAGAGTAACACCTCACGACGAGAGATTAACACTTCACGACGAGAGATTAACACTTCACGACGAGAGATTAACACTTCACGACGAGAGAGTAACACCTCACAACGAGAGATTAACACCTCACGACGAGAGAGTAACACCTCACAACGAGAGATTAACACCTCACGACGAGAGATTAACACCTCACGACGAGAGAGTAACACCTCACGACGAGAGAGTAACACCTCACGATGAGAGAGTAACACCTCACGACGAGAGATTAACACTTCACGACGAGAGATTAACACTTCACGACGAGAGAGTAACACCTCACAACGAGAGATTAACACCTCACGACGAGAGATTAGCAGCTACGACCCGATTGGACTCGTCCTTTCGCGGAGAGCATGCGCAATCTCTGATGTCACGTCAAAAACTATTATTTGTAGTTTAAGTGTTGCAAATTCACATTACAAATCACCTTTTAATAGCAGAAAAAAAGACTGCATTTCCCACGGCGTTGCCGCGTACCCTACGCCGTAGGCTCTGCGTTGGTGTAACGCGGAACCATAATCAGCCTTCAGTGTGTTTGCTGTTCTGAACTTCTCTGTTGTGCTCATTTTGCTGGGACGTCGGGTTCCTCCGCCGCGACACAACTTTTGCGGTATGCGTTCATTGTTGTGTCTAAAAATGATGCGCAGTGCCCACCCAATCAGAAACGGTACCGATATTTTGGGATTTTTTTTATATATATAAAAAAATAAAATTATAGAAAATAAAGGATTCTCATAACCTTTGATTGGGTGGGCAGGACGCACGTTTGGGTGGGCACAGCCCACCCCTGCTCCAAAACCGGCCTCCAGGTCCAGTAACAGAGGTCCGACGTGAGGATTATGATCGTATAGTGTGAGCAGACGGAGCATCAGAGCATCGAGTCGTACAGTGTGAGACCATAAATCGTGGGCTGTGAACTGTGATCTAGTCGTGCAGTGTGAGATGGGGCTGAATCAAACGATTTAAAATATCGCAAAGTGTATGCCCAGCTTAAGACGGAGTGCTGATGTGATGACTTCATCCCCACCATCAAATCAAGCACCTCGGAACTGTGTTTCTATCTTAAATATGGACATGATTTGACACTTTAATGGCCACATTAAGTTATGCAGATTCACAGGCAAAAACCTGTATTGCACTTTAACCCAAAGTCAAGGGTCACAAAAGGAATGCTAACAAAGAAGAGAGATGACACTATCACCACCGAGCAGGGCAGTCTGAAACACTGGTCAATAAATCAATTCCCTCCATGTGCATGTACATTCACACAAACAAATGTCCAATTACACAGTGTAGTTGAGCTAGAGCCGTAGTCACAGTCAGTGTTGGGACTAACGCGTTATTTAGTAACGCGTTACAGTAACGCCGTTAGTTTTGCAGTAACTAATGCTCTAACACATTACTTTTTAAATTCAATAACGCAATTACCGTTACCAAACGGTGCGTTACTCCGTTATTTCTTAATACAGTGAAGCTTTTTTTCCCCGCACGTGGAGACCAGAGGAAACGTAGTGTGTGTGTGTGTGTGTGCGTTCAAAAACATGACGGTCATGAGCCAAGAGAAGGAGAGTTTCCCAATGTGGAGATATTGTAATTACAGTAATCCCTGGTTTTTCGCAGCAGTTACGTTCCAAAAAGAACCCGTGATAAGTGAAATTATTTTTACAATTATTATAGAAGGCTTCAAATTGCAGAGATCAGCCCCGGCTCGCACGTATTCCACTGCTCTTCTGAGCCGCAGCATCCCGACTCTGTAGCGTCTTTTTCTCCTAAAGCCGCAGTGCAGGTGTGTTTTTACCAGAGAAGAAAATAGTTAGGGGTTGTTTTGTCGCTCTTTTTTCTTCTGGGCAAAAAGATTCTTATAACCCGACACCATGGATTATATCTGAGACTGTAATGAACGATTCATCAAAGGTCCCGCTCTTGAGCTGCTGCTGAAGCTCATTGGTCGTTCTCAGCTTGTTGCTAAGCAACCAACGTTATTGACACAGGAAGTGAAGAAGCGGGGAGACTGTTTAGCCAATCAGAATGCAGAACACGATGCACAATGCAAATCCATACAGAACCTGCTGAAATGAAGGCTGGAGGGCATTAATGGGAGCATTTAAAATAATCTTTTTACTAAAAGTAACTAAATAGTTACTTTTCATAGTAACACATTACTTTTTGGTCTAAGTAACTGAGTTACTAACTGAGTTACTTTTTTAATGAAGTAACTAGCAACGGTAACTACCTTATTTTCTGGACCATAAGCCGCACCTGTATATAAGCAGCATCCACTCTATTTAAAAAAAATAAAATAAAAAAAGATATACAAGCCGCGCCTGTATACAAGCCGCATCCGCTCTATTTAAAAAAAAAAAAGATATGGAAGCTGCAGATATTTATGTTAAAGTTTATTTGTTAAATTAAATACATGTACAGAACGATTTTGAACTGTAAATGATGTACAGTACAGTACCTTTCCTAACAATAAACAAAGACATAACATGTCTTTTAACAGTAACACGGCAGCAACTTTGCTGATTAAAACGGGACAGAACCAAGACAAAATAAACGGTATTTATTTATTTATCTGTGAAATCACGTCACCTTAACCATCTTCGCTGAAACCCACAAAGTCCTCTTCTTTAGTGTCGGAGTTGAAAAAACTCAGCAGCTCTTCATCACATCTGTCCCCATCAGTCTCACTCTCCTGTCATCACTGTCATCCTCCGCTGAGGTCGGCTCTGCAGCTGCGCTGCTCTCCTCGCGTAGCAGTCCAGCCTTTCTGAACGCGCTGGTGAGGGTGGATTCTTTCACAGCACTCCACGCTGTTAGGATCCACTGACAGACGTCAGTAAAGGATGCTTTTCGCATGCGGCCGGTTTTTGTGAATGACTTCTCTCCCCTTGTCATTCAAGTCTCCCACTCAACCCGGAGCGCAGCTTTAAATGCCCGATTGACACAGATGTCAAGCGGCTGCAAAAACTTGGTTGTACCTCCAGGAATCACAGCTGGAATAGAATGTGTTTTCTTGATTGCTGCTTTTACAGAATCTGTGATGTGGGCCCTCATACTATCCAAAACAAGCAGTGCTTTTTTCCGGTGAAAAAATCCTCCCGGCCGCTTCCTGTAGCACTCCGTTAACCATTCCTTCATCACGCCTTCCATCATCCACCCTTTGCTGTTAACTTTGACCACTATGCCTTTCGGGAATTGCTCTTTAGGCATAGTAATGCGCTTAAAAACCACCAGTGGTGGAAGTTTTTGCCCCGATGCAGTGCATGCCAGAACGCAGGTGAAATGCGTCCTCTCATGGCCCGTTGTTTTCAGCTGCACGGATGATGCGCCCGTCTTGTTAACGGTCCTGGTCAGAGGCAGATCAAACGTCAAAGGGACCTCGTCCATATTTATGATCTCATCTGGTCTGATGGAGTGTTCTTGTTCATGATTTTCAACGAATTTATGGACGTTTTTTATTTTTTCCTGATAGTCAGGGGGAGTTGCTGACAGAGAGTGGTCCGTGTTCTGATGGACAGGTTTTTACGCTTCATAAATCTGAAACACCATGACGGCCCCGCTTTGAAATCTTTCATTTCCATTTCGTGGGCAATGGTTTTGGCTTTAAGTCGGACCTGTACAGTGGATACACCTCGGCCACCTGCTCTCTGCGTGTTCACCCAGTCCTCCAGGACATTTTCTAGTTCAGGCCACCTGCTTTTATGTCCTCTGAAAGCTTTCCTGGACTTTGGGCATTGCATGAGCTCATCCCGCTGCATCCTCCAACGTCTCACCATGGACTCATTGACGCTAAGCTTCTGAGCAACAGCGCGGTTACCTTCCTGTATAGCGAGATCAACGGCCTTCAACTTAAAACTTGCATCATACGAAGTTCTTCGTGTGGGTTCCATGATGAAGGGGGGTGAGGATTTGAAAAGATAGGGTTTGAGAGGATTTGAAAATATTTAATTTGTCGTCCTTCTATCTGCTTCTACTTAGTTTTATCTGCTAAAGAAGTAGTGTATTCTTCTTTGCATTTATTTTGTCTTAGTTTTGATTCTACCGGTAATTCCGGTTAGCGCGCCCCCTAGCGCCTTTGTTTAAGCCGCATGGTTCAAAACCTATGAAAAAAGTAGCGGCTTATAGTCCGGAAAATACGGTAGTTACTATTTTTCAGTAACTAGCACAACACTGGTCAGAGCCTGATGAGCTGAGCTCTACCCACAGCTCAACTCAATTAGCCAAACCATGGCTAGATTTGACTTTTGCTTGGCAGCGGTTCATTTACCACATCCTTTTATATCGTGGGAATATTGATCCAGAAGGCTTTGGCAATAAAAAAAAGGCACAATTTTCCATTCGTCTGTCGCACGCAGGAACGAGGCCATTCTGAGGTGATATTTTAATAACTGTCAGTGTGATCATTTTTCAAGAATTGTTACATTTGGACACATCACATGAGAAACGACTTAAGTACACGGTAACTAAGGAATCCCAGCTGTTGCTGAAGAGCTGGATGAACACAGTTGTCTAAAATATCAGTCCATGTAGGATTACATAAAAAAAAAAATACACAGAGAGACAAAAGCACCAACGGGATGTGAACGGGATCAATAAAGAATGAAAGTGTCTCACCTGCTACATTCGATGAGGGTGACTCTGAGTCTGCCTTCCACCAGTCTGCTGTCCTGGACCAGCAGGTCCAGATCACAGGCCGAGCCCAGCGGCGGCTGCACTTGGAACGGAAAGAAGGGCTTGTATCTGCAGGAAGACAGGAAGAAAAACATCCAGAGGTCATTTCTTCTCTGAGTGCCCTGAACCGGTGATTTTGCCAGGCTGGCATCATTTGTGGTGAATGTTAGAACTACAGAAAACACTGGTCAGAAGGAAACATTCGCCGTCACATCGCTTCTCTCTCTTGATGTGGTGTCAGGAAGATACGGTGGCTGAGACCTGCCATTGCTGCAAATAAAATAAACGCTTTGCAAATAAAAAAAACGCTGCAAATAAAAACAAACGCCGCTGCAAATAAAAACAAACGCCGCTGCAAATAAAAGAAATGCTGCAAATAAAAACAAACGCTGCTGCAAATAAAAACAAACGCCGCTGCAAATAAAAGAAACGCTGCAAATAAAATAAAAAAACGCAAATAAAAAAGCCACAACGGAAGTGAATTACCGGGGACTATTTTTGCTGATGCACCTGTGTTTTTTACGTGAGAGGAGAAGAAGACGAAGAGGACGTAAGTGAAAAGGAAGAAATAAGAAGAGCGAGGAATAAGAAGAACAACGAACGAAAAAATTAGTGAAAAGGTTAGTGTTCAACGTCGCTACGTGTAATTTTTAATGTGCAACACCGGTGCATCGGCAAAAATATTCCCCGGTAATTCACTTCTGTTGTAGCTTTTTTATTTGCGTCGTTTTTTTTATTTTATTTGCAGCTGCGTTTCTTTTATTTGCAGCGGCGTTTGTTTCTGTTTGCAGCGTTACTTTTATTTTCAGCAATGGCGGGTCTCGGCCACCGTAGGAAGAGCTGCGGGTCTCACGCCCAAGATCTTTAGTTCCTACTACTGTTCGACTTGAAGATGCCGCTCTTCTACATACTTAACTTTGTTCAGACAGATTATGAGTATGACTTATGAACATCTGTCAGGAGGACGAGCATTCTGATGGGATATGGCCACATGTCGTCATCATTCAGAGTTTTCTGATCATTCAATTTTCCACTTCAGGAAAACTCTCATAGTAATAGTCTGTATTTCCTGTGCAGATCCTTCTCTTTTACTCTGAACTCCATAAAAAGGGTTCAAGATATTTCATGCTCGTCTTCATCAGCATGATTTCATTTGTTAAAGTACATCCTTTCATACAATTTAGTTATTTTTGTTTTGTTTTCTTGCGTTCTGCACTTTTGCTTTTGTTAACTGAACATAATTTTAATTCTGCGTGCGTGCGTAAGTAATCTGTTTGTCTGTTTATGGGACATTGTGAACCTGAAATCATTGAACTGAATCATTGGTGCATTGTAATGTGTGGCCATGGAACCACATCAGTGTATTACTGTTACCAGAGACAGTATTTCATCTGAAAACCTTTGAATGGTTGTTATCTTCCATCAGTGTGACTGATTATCCAGGTGAAGTGTTGATGTTTTTATACTGATTTGAAGGGTCGTGTAAAGCATCTTGTTTCGGGGCAGGTCAGGTGATTTCACTGATAGGTGTAAGCAGATTTGTTTTGCAGAGAGCAGGCGTTCAGCTCGCTAAACGCAACAAAAACGCAGATACAAGAACCTGGGAGGAGCGAGCGGTGGGGACACTGATAAAACCACAAACGTCTCAAAAACCCAGAGCCAAGGCACAAGTCTATTAAAACCTTAAAGCCCTTTCAAATATAGAGGTGTTTGAATAATACCAAATAATCCGCTGTCTGTTCAGATGAACAAGAGCAGATGGAAGAAAGCTATTTTGAGGCCACAGACCTCCGTCCTGAGGGGAAGCTGGAACTCTCCATGTGGACGTGATTGGTTTTTGAGAGTGGAGATGGTTGTTTTCTGCAGGCGTGTGATACAGAGACTCTGAGTTCAGCTGGGATCAGCTTCCCTGAACATTTCACCATCTGCTTCAGTCTCTTCCCGTAATTCAGAGATATGACAACAAACTAGGGGTGTAACGATACACTAATCTCACAATACGGTACGATACACAATATTGAGGTCACGATAACGATACGATATTATAGCAGTATTTTTTAAACAACCTTGAATGAGGAACATATGACTGGAAAAAATGGTCTTTTATTTGAAAGACACAAAATACAAAACAATGCTGTGCGTTTGCCCTATTGTTACAGTTTGTAATGCTTTATAACTGTTTAAGTTTTAAAGAGAAAGCCAGGCCAACCATTTTCCACAAACTGAACTAAAAGTAAATGTCAGGTTTGCATTATGCATCTTCAGTTTCATACAAGTACAAATATTTTGGCACAAACTGAATAGTTTCTCTCATGTATGATTTGACTTTTTTCTTTTCCAGAAATTTAACAACTAAAATTAAATAAATAAATAAATAAAAGTAAATAAATACATACAATTTTACATCATAAAAAAGATTGATTCATGCTCACCTTATAAGTGTAAGAGGAGATTTATTTTTGTTAAGAAGGTTATTTTGGTAATTCAGGGTTCATTATTTTATAAATCTATTCTTTATATTCTGATGTAAATCAGGGACTATAATGACACTAGTCAGTTTATCTGTAGTGATTAGTCTGTTTTAGATTGGGCGGAGTGATACGCCACAGTACGGCACTAGGTGCTGTGTTGATGTTCTAAAATCCTACACTGTTGAGGGACATTAAAGTACACTGGAACTCAGCAGAAGTTTCCCCGTGTTTATCCTACTCACCACCCCAAAAAGGTTTAATTTAATAAGGTAAAGCTTAACTCTACACCAGCCTTACATCAGTAAAAGTTCAGAGCTCAAAACCCTGCAAGAGTCCCGTGATCGGGACCAAAACGGTACTAGTTTCTTCTGAGCGGAGGAAGATTTTGGTCCACGGGTCGAGCTGCGGTCGGATGCGTGTTACTAGTAAACACAATAGATTCATATTAATAACCCAATATCGCAATACAGTTTGTCACCTCCACGACACGTATCGTGACGTTTTTGTATCGCGAAATTTTGTGGCACGATATATTATTACACCCCTACAACAAACTGACCCAGTAAAAAGACAAGGTCGTGATGGAGTTCTCAGTGGGAAAGGAGCAGTGTTTCTTTGAACAAAACAAATGCTGATGGCTCTTTGTTACCCACACAGCTTTAGAGTTCCTGTCCAGGAAAGGTTAGGAATCTATAGTTGTTCCTAAGTACGTGCATGATTGCACCCCCCTCATGGTCGTGGCGTCAGGTGTAGTAGGACTTCTCCTGAAATCTACAATTGTGTCTTTGCTTTCTGATCAATTAAACCCTCAAACACACATCCATGGCTGGTTTCATCACCAGGAAATAAACACATAAATGACATCTACTATAAAATGGTTCCATTTTCACACAAGCTTCGACAAAAGAAAGAGATACAGAACAAATCTTAATGGCGAACAAGTCGACGGGACAACTCAGAATCTCTAGGTCTAGTAACCCAACAGTCCAGAATCCAGACAGCAAAGTTCATGATAACGTTCAGGTGTTCTGAACCCCTTTGGATTTAAACATGGGCTTCAATTGTGCTAAAAGCTGGAGTTAAATAAATTAATGAGTCCAGCATGACACAGATCTGGGTGTTAAGCAGCGAGTTAAAAAGAGCCTCAGCATTCTTCCAAACGGTGGAAGCACATAAAGACTAATAAAAACGTCCGAAACGCTCAACTCAACACGTTTGCATGGAAATCTAGTAAACGTCTGCATATGCTGGGTGGTGCGTGGCTCTTATCTGGAGGCAACAAACCATCATCTACTATCATTTAATTCAACTCATTTTGCTTTCGGGATCAAGTGAGACTTTTGAATTAAATTAAAATGTCTTAACCTGGGGGAACTCCGTCACACGGTCATTTTGAGTACTTTGAAGCACTGACTCAGTTCTTGGATAACCTTCCTAAAATCACACATACTCAGTGCACGGACGGACGCACAGCCCTGCTGAGCCAGGATTATGAAGTGCAGCATTATTGGGGTGCAGGAGAAGTGGAGGGGCAGGATAGTGCTGCTTTTAAGCTGCGCTGCCACTTCAAGTAACCATGAAATGACACTTGTGTTGTTTTGTTCTGGGCAATATGACCTCAAATCAATATCCTGATAAATTGATAAATTGGGCAGGTTACCTTGATAACGATAGATGTACGATAACCCTTCGCCAGCAACAAATGTCTCTTTTCAGATTGGTTGATTGGTAGGTAACTCCAGACAGCTACTCTGAGTTGAGAGATCAGACACAGTAGCATTTGGGTAGTGGGCTGTTGGACTTAGGCCCTGTCCCAACCCCCCCAGTACCCCTACTTTTCAGCCCTACCCCTAAATTTTGCGTGTTCCCGTGAGGGTAGTGGTGTCCCAATTCCTCTTTTCATCTAGGGGGAGTTTGCTTATTTAGGGGTAGTGGATATGAATCTGTGACGTATGTGCAAACGTAACTACGCAGTCGCTTACGTACCCGAACGTAAACCACGCAGTGACGTAGCAAGCAAAATTTAGGGGTAGTGCTGAAAAGTAGGGGTAGTGGGTGTATTGGGACAGGGCCCTGGGAAGATTACAAGGGCCCTAAAATTTGTGGCTTGAATTTTAGGGGTAGTGGTAGTGAGTGAGGGCTAGTGGTAGAAAGTAGGGGGTGTATTGGGATGGCCCTTAGTGTGCACTGGAGTTCATTTTTCAGCATAAGAAATCAGCCTGTGCGATGGTGGTGATACACGCTCACGCAAGTTTAGAGTTGCTCTGTTTGTTGCAGTACTCTCATTCACACACCTTTGCAAATGGGTATTAAATGTTTAACAGGCAATGAAGATCCTTTTATATGGTATTTAAACAAGTATCCCACTGCCACCCACCTCCCTCCCATAGCACATGATGCTGGCCCGTCAAAAGAGTGAACAGCAAATCCTTGGGGAGGGGGGCTGGGAGGGAGCGGATCCAAAGAGAAATGGAAGAAAATGTTATAACTTTTTTAGCCGGTGGGACTTTGAACAAAGATTTATTCGGGGTATTTGGGGGTCAACTAAGCATTTTTAAACACAATCAGCCAATAAAAATTGACATGGCTGCACAGACCAAGGAAGGGGCGGAGCTCGTGTTTTAAATCCTTGTCAGGATTCACTAAAGTCACCGTTCAAGTCGACAATCAAGTCTGACGGTGCTTTCACACCTGTGGCCCGTTTGTTTTGTTCCGATTCAGGGGCTAAATCGATACAGTTGTTCCGTCTCTCGTTCGTGGGCTTTGTGTTCACAAGGCAACTGTCTGTACCAGTTCAAAGCTGTAAACAAATGCCATGCGCAAACCAGCTGCTCTCTGATTGGTCAAATGAACGCGGAAGGAGTTTCCTCTTCCGCACCCCGGGAAAAACAACAAGCCCCTTTTCACAGAAAGGGGCTTGTTGTTCCTTTCGCAAAGCGCAGACCGCAGCCGTCGGCTTTAGGCTGAATTATGGTTCCGCGTTAAATCGACGCAGAGCCTACGGCGTAGGCTCTGCGTCGATTTAACGCGGAACCATAATTCAGGCTTTACCCATTCATTTATGTGCGCTCGGCTCAGAGCGGAGCTCAGTGGCGGGCGAGAGGCCGTCTGCCGCAGGGTTTGCGCTGCGCAAACCCTGCCCGAATAGAACATTGTTTAATTTCCCGGTGCCGCGCTGGGACGACATCTCGGCACGTCCAATAAGAGAGAAGGGGGTGGAGGCTGCGCCAACTCTTCTCCTTGCACATAAACAATGAATGGAGTTGTGTCGGTTGCTGTGTCGATTATTTTCTCACTACAAATAAAAAAAATTAACCGCTCCAGGTCTCGAATGGAATAAGGCTGGCAGGGTGGAGAGGCTGAGGGACCACACCTGTGTCCCATCAGCCTGAGTGGCTGCACCTGCTCCACCCTGCCACATACCCCCAACGCCAAACTCGCGCCGGAGTCCGTCAGGCCGAGTCAGTCAGGCCGAGTCTACTCCCCCCCCCCGCCCCCCTCGGAGCGGGAGAGGAAGCCCGGAACCGCCGTCTGCGCCCCCGGGCCTTCCCCGGCCCGGACCCGTCGGGAGGCCGCCCTCAGCGTCCGGCCGACCAGCGGGAACGGTCGGGGGGCGACAGGCCGACCGCCGAGGAAGCCGCTCTCGGGGCCGGGCCCATGGTGGCCTCGGGCGGCCAGGTCCGCCATGGCCTGGGCGAGCGCGTCCAGGGCCCGCTCCGTGCCTCCCTTGTCCATCCCATCGTGCCCCACGTTCGGCACCAGTGTAGCAGTGTGAGTGCCACGGGGGCCCGACCGACAGGATAGAGAGGACACGGAGCTTAGTGCAGAACCCTTCTTTATTACCAGAACACAAGCACCTCACACCAGCAGCACCTCACGATCAGCAGCTCCAGTCTGAACTACAGTCTAAGCAGCAGCTTCTCCTCTTATAAGGCTGGCAGGGTGGAGAGGCTGACGGGCCACACCTGTGTCCCGTCAGCCTGAGTAGCGAGCCCTCTACAATTCAAATGCAGGAACCAGGAACTAAACAATTCTCCAGGAGGGAAGTGTCCCATGTCCCTGGCAGAAGGTTTGAACTGACCAGTAACTTAGCAGCGTGAAACATTTCTGAATGATCAAGTCCGTCCAGTATTTTATCTCCACTTTTCTGTCTCAGTTATCTCAGATTCAAGCGACAACAAACATCAGGAGCATCTTTTAACTTGGATATTTGTCACCTTGGCACGTCATTTCAAAAGCAGTGCAGTTCCCTCCGCCACCTGTTCCTCTGTTTTAAGGGGTCTTCCGGAAAAAGTTGACATCGTCAACATTTCCTGGAGCCTGCAGAGAACATGTTGGACTTCCAATGTCGTCGGCAGAGACAAGTCTCTCACATGCAAGAGGCATGACTCAGGGCAATGTTTTATGTACATCATAGTTTGTCTTGGAAATGCCTCTATTATCTTCAGACAAAGGTGAGGGAATCTTCTCCTGGTCTTAGTGTTCTCTTCCTGAGGCGTGCAGGTAGCGCCCCATGTTGCCTGCTCCTCTTGTTCGCTATGCGATGGCAGCGGACGCCCTTGTGAGCAGGCCTGCTTACAGTCAATCATCGTCTTGGTCCCTGCGACCCACGAGCCCGGGCCAGTCCCCTCCAGCAGTGCTGAGCCCAGCCCCTTCTGAGCATCAACCTCAGACTTGAGCCCGCAGCTCTGGGAGGAGCCAGCACCCTAAAAACTCCAACTGCTGCCTGGAGGTCTCAGCCCTTCCTGCTATCTGGCACCAGCGCAGAGAAAGACACTATTGACAAAAACCTCACATGACACCCAGACTGGTGTTTGAGAGAGAGAGAGAGAGAGAGAGAGAGAGAGAGAGAGAGAGAGAGAGAGAGAGAGACTGACAGAGAGAGAGAGACACAGACAGAGAGAGAGGAAAAAAAAGTCAGAGGGGTTGGGGGGGTCACTTGAATAACATCTCTACACTCAATAGATGTACACATCAAAAAGACACTTGCCCATAAGGCTCTTTGGAGGGGGTGGGGGGGGGGGGGGGGGGGGAATGCACTGCTAAATGCGGTTACTGGTATAGACACGTGGTGCCCTGACACCCCCCTCCCTAACCGCACTAGTCACACACTTATCACCAGTGAGGTCTTCCTCCACCCATGTTTCCTGCATTCAGCCTGGGTGGAGGGGGGGGGGGGAGCCTGGGTTTGGGGCTGCTGTTGGGATTGTCCGGGTGGCTCCTTGTTGGGGGGTTTTCACGCTCTGTACCGTCTCTGCTCCCCCCCCCCGCTGCCGTGACAGCTGGGAACGGCGTTGGCTGTGGGTTCCTACTTTCATCGGGGCGGGTGTCGGCCCGCCGGTGTCGGCTGTCAGGCCAGCCCCGTCTCTCCGGGGGGGCTGGCCTCTCACCCGGTGGGGGTTGTGGACCTGGAGGGTTGAACCTCGTGATCGGCCTGGTGCTCGGCTGGTCCTGGTCCATGGGTTTCCTGGCTGCCTCCTCCCCTGGTCATGGGGGCTCCGCCCAGGGATTCCCTCTGTAGCCTGCTGGGAGGGGGCGGGGCTTGCTGGCGGTGGGGTTTCCTCCTGTCCCTCTTCTGGTCCTGGGTTTGGGTTTCTTCTTTGTCAGGTTCTGCTCTCTCGGGTGGCGTAGTTGTGCTCTCCCTCCTCCACTATAGTTGCAGTTCAGGTAAAACCTTGTTTTTACCTTGCACATTGAACAAAACCCACGATCTGAATCCAAACCCGACGCGTCTCGCCCGTGTCAGTTTCCTTATTGTCAGTTATTACTTTTGTTCACAATCACTTGACACACATTCCTTAAATCAGACAAATATCCTGGTTTTAATGGTTTAGCATATTTACGGCAAAAATTGTCAGTGTTATATGATATGATTGAGTGATTATGATAATTGATTGCATTGATTAGATGTTCATTTCCCAGCCCACTCTCTGCACATCAGCTTCCTTCCAGATTCAAACGTACATCCAATGACGATCATCCCTGGATGCTTAGTTCTTTTAAACATCAACAGATATCGTTTTCTGTTTCTGTTTTCTTTAGATACCAGGGGAGCTGATGGCCTCTTTATGAGGCTGGTTTTATTTTATCGTATTTAAGCTGGTATGCAGGGTCCACTTCCATAAAATAGAATAAGTTACATTTAATCATTTGCTACACTGATAACAAAATAAGGCCTATGTTTAATTTCTGTGGATGAACTGCAACTTTTTGCACTTCAAGCAACAGCCTTGTTTTTGTAACATGTAGCAGCTGGTTGATATATCTGGTCTGGCGTTCACTGAGCTGCTTGGTGTTGGTATTTAATCTAAGTGGAATTTCTCTTTAAATCCATAAGTCTGAGCCATTTTTTGTTTCATGCACTTTCCCATACCCAGGAGTATTTGGACGATGGCCACACCGTGCAAAGGAACCCCTACGCCAGGGGTCGGCAAGTAAGTTTGGCCTCAGGCCAAATTTTTTCGGAGCAACTGAATGGTGGGCCAGAACATTACATCAATCAGGCGAAACATGTTTTTTTTCTACTAAACAACACTTTTTTTCCCTTTATCTATAGGCTACTAGTATTATTATACTATTATATCTTGTACAAAAAAGTAGTTTAAGAAAGTCATTAGTTTAAATAAAGTAACTTGAATTTGCTACAGACTGTTATTAGTGTGTTATTACTGCTTTAGCGCTACTCTGTGGCTCCGTTATGAAACCGCTTATAAGTAACTTGGTGATAATAATATTATTTTCTGCCAAGCTACTAACAAATGCAGTCCTTCTTTAAAATACACACGATGCACACGGAGCAGCAGCTCTCTGTGTCTCCTGAAGCGAGTGAGAGGATATGCAAATGAGGAGGATTTTCCTGGTATTTTTACACATATGATGGACGTTTTACCATTTAAAAGACCAACAGCAAAACTCAAGGTAAGTTATCAGTTGTATTTTTCACAGTTTAAACCACAACAAATCACTTTAAAGCAAACAAGTACGTCTTACCATTTCAACAGCTTCAGGAGTTTTGTCGGGAGTCTGTGCCTACGTTACTCTTGAATATTTGTGTGCACCTCTAATTAAGGCCCCCCTATGCTACAGGTGACAGGGAACTATACAGAATTGTGTGCGTACGGAATCATGAAGATTCTACTTTTATTTTATTTTATCTTTTCTAAATAAAGGCTTCGAATTCTCTATGAAATTGTCGTTTTTGTGATAGTAAATAATGAAAAAAAAAATATATATATATATATATATATTTATCAGATTTTCAATTGTCATCTGGCGGGGCAGATATTATTGGAGACGGGCCAATTTTGGCCCGCGGGCCGCCAGTTGCCGACCACTGCCCTACGCCAAGGCTGAGCAGGGCCATGTGGGTAGTTTGTGTTATTGAAAATGTTTTACAAGAGTATTTATTACATTATTCTTCACGGGTAAGATAAAAGTGATTGGTTGAAAACTAATTGATCATCTGGTAGATTTTCAAATCAGGTGGACAAAACAGTAACTCTCCAATACGGCTCTGTACGCCTGAACATGATCGTGTCCCGAGCTCCAAGGATGCTGCTTCGCTGCAGGTTCCCTTACAGGACTGTCTCAGAAAATTAGAATATTGTGATAAAGTTCTTTATTTTCTGTAATGCAATTAAAAAAAACTAAAATGTCATACATTCTGGATTCATTAAAATCAACTGAAATATTGCAAGCCTTTTATTTTAATATTGCTGATTATGGTTTACAGTTTAAGATTAATATTCCCAGAATATTCTAATTTTTTGAGATAGGATATTTGCAGGGTAGCAGGATGCTACCCTGCTTCAGCACACCGTGATACAAGTACCTGTGTCATCATCAGAGTTGTGTAGACCTTGGTGACAAGCTAATGAGGACTATTAATTAGAATCAGGTGTGTTGGTGCAGGGAAACATCTAAAACATGCAGGACAGGGGCCCACGAGGTCCAGGGCTCAGAGTTTTTTCCTCAGTGTTCCCAGACAGTACTTCATAGTTCAGTGATATTTTGTTGGAGACAGTGCAATAGAAATTGATGTTATACATTTGATATTTTCTTAAATTTTCTTTCATTTACACAGGAAGATTATTTTTTGTTTAAAATTGTTATTCTTCTCATTTTATATATTTTTATTGAATATTTCTGTTGAAAATAAAACCTGTCTTCCAATTCATTGCATTTTTCATTGCATTTTTAGCCTAGTTATTTTTGTGATAGAAGTATTGGATCGGTACTCGGTATCGGCGAGTACACAAATTAAAATACTCGTACTCGTACTCTGTGTGAAAAAAAATGGTATTGGGACATCCCTAGTATTTATAGGTGCTTTTAAATTGTAATAACGTGCTACACATTTTCATTTCTGTATCTCAGCTGTTCCAAAGATTAACTCCTGTCCCTGAGATCATCGTTGTTTAACGTTGGTTCTTTGTTTTCCTGAACATAAATGTTCCTCTTAGTTCATATTGACTAATTGTGCTTTGGAAGAGCTTCTGAATACTGTCAGGAAGTGTTTTATTGTTGATTTTGAACATAAATTGTGCTTAAATTAAGAGATTTCGTGGACCTTTAAACAGCGCATTTGAATTTACAAATAATCTATTTCTTGGTTCTCAATAATTTTGTTTATAACTCTAATGGCTCTTTTTTGTAAGATAAAAAATGGGGTCTGTGATTGTTTTGTATGTATTTCCCCAGATTTCCACACAATAATTGATGAATGGGACAATGAAGCAACTGTATAACATATTCAGGGAGTCATGAGGGAGGATGTCCTTGGTTCTGTGCAATATTCCCATTGATTTAGAAACCTTTGCCTTTAAATGATCAACATGTGGCTTCCGGCACAATTTATGGTCAATAACAACACCCAAAAATGTATGATCATAAACTCTTTCTACTTCAGGACTTGGGTTCTGGCTGATCTGCAAAGAAAAAAAAGAAGCCAATGCTAGCAGTTTCCCTCAGAACGGACCTCTGGGTAAACACCTTTGGGTCAGATTTTTGCAAAACCAAGTGTCCAATAGACTCAGTAATGAAAACAAAGAATCGCTACAGTGAACTTAACAAATACAATAAGTGTACACATCTGAATTTCTGTCAGTCATTTCATAATTTGACATATATTCAACATTGTTTATTTCTTTGATTTTGGCCCCTATGTGGATATAAACCTTCAGTAGTTAACACTGCTGATCTGCGGTAGAAAGAAAGCAGGAACCATTTTACAGACACTTTCATCCGAAATTCTGTTTTTTTATGTGTTCATACTAACTAGAGATGGACCAATGCTAATTATTTCAATAGTTGGCCATTGATTAACTGCTTCGTTGAATGCAAGATGGCGCCGCCTACGGCCGCCACGGTTTTTCGCTCTGTTTTTCTTCTACTTTTTGTTTATTTTTCCTGTTTTCTGCTGCCCCTCACGGGTCACCTTCAGCAGAGAAGAACTATTTAATATTAGGAAGTCTTCTCCCGGCACATCTTGCTCAATTTTCTCCGATCCGGACAGCTTTAAAGAGATTCTGGTCGGAGCAGCAGCCGCTGTTTACCGGCTTTACAGGAGACGCAAGCGGGGGGAAGCGCGCCGGAGCCCTCGTGCGGCTGAGAGAGAGAGGATTCCGAACCGCGCTCCCCTCCATTTACCTGGGAAACGTCCGATCCCTTACTAACAAAATAGATGAACTTCTTATGCTCATCACAAGGAACCGGGATTTTAACAGATCTGCCGCCTTTTGCTTTACTGAAACCTGGCTCAGTGAACTGATCCCGGACAGCGCTGTATGGCTGCCGGGATTCCAGCTCATCCGCGCGGATCGCTGCAAGGAATCATCAGGGAAACGAAAAGGCGGCGGGATTTGCCTCTATATAAACGAAGGTTGGTGTACAGATGCCACAGTGCTAAAAGTTTCTTGCAGTCCTCACTTAGAGACACTTTTTGTGAACTGTAAACCCTTTTATTCACCTCGAATCTCTGCAGACCCCTCACACCCGGGACACCGCCTGTTCCAACTCCTCCCCTCTGGACGGCGCTACAGAGCACTGTACGCCAAAACCTCCAGACACAAGGACAGTTTCTTCCCGCAAGCGGTTGCTCTGATGAACTCCCACAAATAATAGGTCTCAGAGTAACCAAACACGTGCAATAAAAATCATCCAGCACCCTCTTTAATAATCATGTCTGCCTCACTCTGCTGCACCTCTCACTTTTGTACTTCCTTTGTATAATTTTTTGTATTTTTTGTATAATTTGTCTGTTAAAATTGTATATAGGTTATACTTATACTTATTCTTATTTTTATTCAGAACTGTCCTTCTCACTACCTCAAACTGCTGCACCTTAAAATGTTTATACTGTAGATAGAAATACCACATAGAAATACCACATTTGTTTATTGTTTATTTGTTTATTGTTTATTTTTACTACCAAAGAGCGAAATAACCGGAGTCAAATTCCTTGTTGGACAATGTTCGAACCTGGCCAATAAAGCTGATTCTGATTCTGATTCTTTACCTCTAATGTTATCATTGTATCTCTCCAGAGACTGAAAAAGAGATATGGATGGTCACAGAAGTTTGATCAAATGAGACTAAGTGTGCTGAAGACATTTGCAGCTACTGTATTTCATAATGTGTTATACTTTGTTTTAAAATTGGAAGAAAGTAATATTTAATGTGCAATATTATACTACGTTTCAGTTATTTTTTGGTGCTTCTACAGTATCTCTGCACCCATCATAAGGATGTCATTGTTTCAGAGACAGACACCTCCAGGAGACGGGGGCTGTTGCCAGTCAGAGCTCTCTGAGCTCCTCAAGTGTCTCCTGACTGGACAGTGACTGCACAACCCAGCTTCCTGGAGACCAGGCGCCTCATTTATAAAGCTTGCTTGCGCACAAAACAGGGCTTGAAAGATGCGCAAGCCACCTTCTACGCAAAGGTTGGGATTTAAAAAGAAAAAACTAACCGAAAAATGTGTGTATCTTTACGCCAACCCTGACCCTAGCGCACGAACATTTTGAAGATATCTGGCGACGCAGGCGGTGAGGTGGTGAAATGAAGCCAGATTCATGTCATACTGTTAATGTCATCACATATCAGACTTATAGATCCATGTACACCCAAGCTGGTGTTCTGCCGAGCTGTCCTACCTCGGCAGAAAATACTGCCGTACCATCCCTGTTTCTTTTATCTCAGTTTCTTTTTTTTCAAAGGCCTTTTCATGCAAATAGACGATTTAACAGCAGGAAGTCAGAATGTGCTTCACATAGATCTATGTGTACGAAGCCTGGGACCAGGGCGTGCTGGGACCAGGGTGTGCTGGGACCAGGGTGTGCTGGGACCGGGTGTGCTGGGACCGGGGTGTGCTGGGACCGGGTGTGCTGGGACCGGGTGTGCTGGGAGACCGGGTGTGCTGGGACCAGGGCGTGCTGGGACCAGGGCGTGCTGGGACCAGGGCGTGCTGGGACCAGGGCGTGCTGGGACCAGGGCGTGCTGGGACCAGGGTGTGCTGGGACCAGGGTGTGCTGGGACCGGGTGTGCTGGGAGACCGGGTGTGCTGGGACCAGGGCGTGCTGGGAGACCGGGCGTGCTGGGACCAGGGCGTGCTGGGACCAGGGCGTGCTGGGACCAGGGCGTGCTGGGACCAGGGTGTCCACCCCTGGTCATCCCGTTGCTGCTTCCACCTGCCTGCGGTCCCCACCCCCGGTCATCCCGCTGCTGCTTCCACCTGCCTGCTGTGTGCTGTTGACGTCCCCGACCCCCCAGTCCTGCCTTCAGCAGGAGGGTCCCCCCTTATGATCCAGGTCCTGGTCCAGGTTTCTTCCTCCTAAAGGGGAGTTTTTCTTGCCACTATTTGGCTTAAGGCTTTTCTCCCACTAGGGGAGTTTTTACCTGCCATTGTTTATGTAATAATTGCCCGGGGGTTTATGGTCATGTTCTGGGTCTCTGGAAAGCGTCTGGAGACAACTTTTGTTGTATTAGACGCTATACAAATAAAATTGAAATTGAATTGATTGAGTCTCACCTGATCTTGTAGTTGGGGAGGGTGTGTTTCCTCTTGATGACCCTCTTCAGCTGGTTGACTATGATGGAGGTGAGCTGGGGCAGGGGCCGGCCCTCGAACTGGGACTTCACCTCGAAGTCCACCAGGGGGTCCTCCAGGAAGGAGAAGGACCAGTGGGAGAAGGGCATGCGCGTGAACTGCAGCCGCAGCCGGCCGGCCACGCGCCGCATCTTCACGAACAGGTAGGCGGACTTCCCGAACACCAGGTCCACGTCGATGGCCAGGTGGAAGCCGCCGCTGTACTCCATCTCCAGCTCGAAGTTGAGCTCGTCGGGAGCGCCGTCCCGGTTCAGCCGGACGGGCTTCATGAGCCGGGCGCTGCGGAGCACGGGCAGTGAGTCCCCCAGAGACACATCCCGCAGGCTCAGCCCCTCCAGCAGCCGGCCCGCCGTCCGGGTCTGCAGCAGCTCCTCGAACTCCACCTTAATAACAATACAGTTTATTTGTATAGCGCTTTTCTAGGCACTCAAAGACGCTTTACATTAGTAAAAATCATAAAAGCTACACTAAAGACACTTTACAGTAGGAATGGGCGATATTTTACTGTTCACGATATACCGTCAGAAAAATTCCCCACGGTAAGAATTTGTCATCTCGCGGTAAAAACGATAAATTCCCGTTGATGAAGTTTTCGTGTAAAGCCTCATTTATGTTAAATCCTACGGCGTAGGTTCTGCGTCGATTTAACGCAGAACCATAAATCAGCCTTAACAAACATGGCGGAAGGCAGATCTGAGAGAGAGGAGCTCGTCGTTAAACGAGGTAATTTATTATATATTTTACATTATATATTATACACACAGGACTGTCTCAGAAAATTTGAATATTGTGATTTTCTGTAATGCAATTACAAAAACAAAAATGTCAAACATTCTGGATTCATTACAAATCAACTGAAATATTGAAAGCCTTTTATTATTTTAATATTGCTGATCATGGTTTACAGCTTAAGAAAACTCAAATATCCTATCTCAAAAAAATAGAATATTCTGGGAATCTTAATCTTAAACTGTAAGCCATAATCAGCAATATTAAAATAAAAGGCTTGCAATATTTCAGTTGATTTGTAATGAATCCAGAATGTATGACATTTTTGTTTTTGTAATTGCATTACAGAAAATAAAGAACTTTATCACAATATTCTAATTTTCTGAGACAGTCCTGTGTGTGTGTATGTATGTATATATATATATATATATATATACACACACATATATAAAATATTATTATATATAACAGCTGCTGCTGAGGTCTCCACCACAGTGCTGTAATAATTGGTGTAGTTTAGTAACATTTAGTATTCTTTTTGAGCAGTGTTTAGGGGGCTCCAAAGACTGAATGTGGTGATAAATTTATAGTTAAAAAAGATGGAGTTGTGTTTTTTTTTTTGTTTTTTTAAATCGTAATTTTTATCGTTATCGGGATAAATGCCAGAAAATTATCGTGATACATTTTTTAGTCCATACCGCCCATCCCTACTTTACAGTAGTATAAAAATCATAAAAGCAGTACACATAGGACAATTCCATGACACAGGACAGGAAATGAGGACACTACATGTAGTCCATGTTCCAGACCAGATATCAGTACCACTCAAGGTGACCAAACTTACTGATGATTGTTGAAAAGATCCATGACTATAGATGATACTTTGGTATGATAACCTTCCTGAGTGGCAGCTGGATCAGAGTTATCAGCTCATGAAGTTACCACCCCCTTCAGGTTAATTGATGATTCTAAGACCCCGTCCGCACGTAGCCGGGTATCTGCTAAACCGAAGATATTTTCCTACGTTTGGACCTGTCATCCACATGAAAACGCAAATAAACGAATGTTTAAAAAAACTCTGGGCAAAGTGAAGATTTTTGAAAACTCAGTTTATGTAGATGCGTGTAGACAGACACAACCGGAGTTTTGCATTTTTGAACGTCACATTATGCTCCAAAACAACAACAAATCTGCTCTGATTCTGACGTCTAACGTGCAACCTTTGTTTACTACAGAACTACAGATGATCCACCATCTGTTCTCCAAGCTATTTATTAAATAAATGGCCTCTGCTCTTAACCAGCGTTTACTGCGTTACACCGACGCAGAGCCGTTTGTGGCTGTTATAGTTTCATAGGAGCCTAATGATGCTCTTCTAGTTTAAGGCTCACAATGACCTGTAACAATGATATATTATGGGGTATATTATACATTTCCTGAATCCTTATAGTCCTGTGAGTATTCCAGTTTTTGTATTTTGTGTCTCTGTTGTTCCTAGTTGACACAGGGATAAAAGATAGTATATCATTTAGGGGAAAATTGTGTAAAAATGTGTGTTGTTTATAGTTTAAAGAGCTGCAGTGACCTCTATGTTGGTCAGAAAGATTCACATCTTAGCTTGAATGAATGATTAAAAGGTCTCCTTTAAAATGATACCAAAGACAATATAATGAAACATTAACAGATTTCCTGTACATGAGTCTAAACCAGGATATGCAGCAGCATCTAAAATGTAATTTTCTGAAGGGGGTGGTAACTTCATGAGCTGATAACCAGTGTGCTAAATACCCATCCTTATTCGGGGGGGCCACTAACTCGCGTTTTTTTTTTGTTTGTTTTTTTAAACAGTGTGGCCCTATACAATAAACCAATACAATCAGCCTACTATAGCCTAGGCCTATGACAAATACACGCACACTTTTAACCATTTTAGATGCACGTTGTTTTACTAACAGGAGGCTAAATTGTGCATTACGATGCAGAATGTTATTTACAAATTAAATCCGATATTTAAAATAAATAAAAGACATTAATTGGCACCACACTGGTGCACTTAATGAATAAATGCCAGGTATAAGACACTGGCGCACGACCAGTGCATTGCAGAAACGAATAAACAAATAAAATAGGCTAATGTATTTTTTTAGATACCTAAACAGAACCTCAGCCTGCACAATGATGACTGATTATTTAACGTTATGTAACCATCCAGGAAATTATGTTTTAACACAAATGTGTGAACACATTCACAAATTCCAATAAAAACTAATAGAAGTTTTGAATTGTGAATACTTGATATATCTCTTAAACATATTTAATTGACCATTAGTGACAATCAAATTATCATATTATATTATATAGTGTAGGAGTTATATTATGTTATTAAAGGAGTAGCCTCATTTATCTATTTTTTTGACAACATTGAGACCCCCCCTAAATTTGGCTTTTGAGTCCTTCAGGGGGGCTCGGACCCCTCCGAACCCCCCCGTATGTTGCACTCTGCTGATAACTCTGATCCAGCTGCCACTCAGGAAGGTTATCAGACCAGAATATCATCTACGGACATGGATCTTTTCAAAACTCATCAGTAAGTTTGGTCACCTTGAGTGGTGCTGACAGGTGAAAGTTTGGGCTCTGGCCCCTGGACTAATATAGGGACATTGATCACACATTAAAAGCAGTTGTAAAGGTGAGTTTGAAGATGATGATGAATATGTGAGGTGAGTTGATGGTAATATTGTGTGTATTAAAGCAGTATACAGGTGAGTTTAGATGGTAATATTGGAGGTGTGTTGATGGTAATAATGTGTGTATTAAAGCAGTATACAGGTGAGTTTAGATGTGAGTACTGTGTGTATTAAAGCAGCAGTGCCGGTGAGTTTAGATGGTAATATTGTGTGTATTAAAGCAGTATACAGGTGAGTTTAGATAGTAATATGTGAGGTGTGTTGATGGTAATATTGTGTGTATACAGGTGAGTTTAGATGTGAGTATTGTGTGTATTAAAGCAGCAGTGCCGGTGAGTTAAGATGGTAATATAGGGAGGTGAGTTTAGATGGTAATATTGGTGAGTATTGTGTGTATTAAAGCAGCAGTTAAGGTGAGTTTAGATGGTAATATTGGTGAGTGCTGTGTGTATTAAAGCAGCAGTATACAGGTGAGTTTAGATGGTAATATGTGAGGTGTGCAGCAGCACCTTGATCTTCTTGGTGAGCCAGTGCCGGACCACGGGGGTGTCCTTCAGCTCCCTGAACAGGAACAGGAAGATCGCGTTGAGGAAGTGGCAGGTTTCTGGCTGCTGCTGCTGCTGCTGCTGCTGTTGTTGTTGTTGTTGTTGTTGTTGTTGTTGTTTGGGGCTGCCCCCAGCCCCCCCCTCAGGGCTGTCCTGGCCGTCCAGAACCGGGCTCGGGTCTGCGGGTTCGGGGGTATTAAAGTAATCCCTCAGAGAGTCGTCCGGCACCACTTGGACGTACTGGACCGTCCTGCCGACGGGCTGGCTGTTCCTCCTGAACACCAGCAGGAACTCCAGCAGCAGCGTGAGCAGCGCTCCTCCCACCGCCGACAGCAGGATGATGTAGAACATTTCCGCAGCGGTCCTGACGGCCTGGTGAGCGTTACTGGGTTCTCATAGCTAGACGGGTTTAGTCGCGTTAACAAAGCAGTTCCACCTGGTCGCGTTCAAAGCTGCCATATCATCTGCTCTTCCTGAGCTCACACTCCGCTCCTGATTGGACCACAAGGCTTACGTCGCTCTGCGTGATGACGTAGGCGGAATGGATTACTGATGATAGGTTCAGGGTCTAGCGGATTTCTCATAAACGTTTATCAGAGTCAAATATGAGGAAATTGAGAATCTTTTTTTTTTAATTTTATTTAACATTTGCAAAAGTACAATGATTACAAATCTTCACATTATGCAATTTCAAGTTGAATTATAACATATAAAGAGTATAACTCAAATAAAAAACAAAACAAAAAGCACAACACATTATAACCAGCCAGGGGGGATGAAATTATAACAGAAAGCCAAAACATTTACATACATTTATGGTTTTGATTGCTTTTGAATTATTAGAAAACTTAATTGAGTCCAGATACTGATTGAATTCACACTGAAAAGTAAAAAAAGAGGGTTTTTTTGTGTAAGAAGTTGGATTTGTGGATGTGGAATTTTGCAAGAATAATCAACAAATTAATAATAAATGTTTCCTTTGGCTTTGTTCTAATCGTAACATGGTCAAAAACACCAAACAACACATCCTTCCAAAATAGTTTGAAATCAGTTTCAATGCTTTCAGACACAAAATTACACATATCACTCCAAAAGGTTTGAACAATGGGGCACAGCCAGAATAAGTTTGTAACATTGTTTCCGAATTTGCTTCCGAATTTGCAGAGCAAAAAGTACATTTTGAATCGATATTTCTTTTGAATCTTTTTACAATGTGATCATTTGTAGGATAGAATTTATGAATTAACTTAAAGGAGCTTGAGGCCGGATTGAGGCAGGATTTATGAAAATAATTTGTATACGTTTTAAGTTTTCTAGTAATAATGTCAGATGAAGCGTTCCAAACCCAAAAGAATGTTTCCTCTAGTGTATCTCTCCTTTGCCTTGAACAGGCTGTGTGCTGCAAAATGTGCTGCAATTCGGGCCCAAATTTCCCGCGCTGGGCTGTGGATGTGACGTCACATGACGCTGCATGAGCGTTCTCCCCGTTCTCCCGTGCCGGCTTCACTGTTGGCTGCAGTACCCCCGACGGCCCTCGTGGTGAAGGGTGGCGCTAGAGAGTCTCATTTCTTAAAAGGAGCCTCATGCTCCTTTAAATTAATTTTCTTTAACTTTGTTTGTCACCAGGTATTGGTTGGGTGAGAGCCAGACCTTCTTCCAGTTAATATTTTTTACATATTTGTTCCAATATGGGATCACATATGGAACTGAAGAGATATCCCTTTTAAATAAAGTTCTAATAGTTTTATTATTATGGTTGCAGGATGGGCAAATTTTGCCAACTGTCGTATCAATCAAGATAGCAAGGCTAATTGTCGGGTTGAGGAAATTGAGAATGGTCCGTGCCGTTTCTAGCGGGGGCGGTGGGAGGGGGGGGGGGGGACACGAGGACGACACTCAAGCCAACTTTCATGAAACAAACATTAAAGCTGTTTATAAATAAATGCCTTTACTAAAAACTCAGCTTCCCCAGAACCCAGCACCAAAAACAAACGCCTTATCGTTATCCTTTCAATGTCTTTCTTTTTGCCTTTTTTTTCTTCTTGCGTTTTTCTGCTCCATGACGTTAACTCCCTCTTGATGCCATAACGCCCTTTTCAATCCACACACGCGCCAACGGGAATGACCTATACTAATAATACATTTTATTTAAAGGCGCCTTTCTTGGCACTCAAGGTCGCCATACACAACACATTAAAAAATAAAACCAGCAGTACACATTTATAAACATCAGAAAACATTTAAGAACAGCAGAGGTAAAAAAAAATGAAGAAAAAAGAAACAACAGAAAGAGGCAGATAAATGAACAAACTATCAATCATTCCCATCATACCTGAAGCTGGACGTCCCTCTGCCACAGCAGAGTTGAACTATTTGGTCTTAATTATAGGCCTACCACAAAACCTGCCACGGCGTATCATTGCAGCCTAATTTACTTAGTGCTGTCAAGCGATTAAAAAAATTGAACGATTAATTAATTAATATCTGTAATTAAAGGAGCTTGAGGCCGGATTGTGGCAAGATTTATGAAAAAAATCTGTATACATTTTAAGTTTTCTAGTAATAATGTCAGATGAAGCGTTCCAAACCCAAAAGAATGATTCCTCTAGTGTATCTCTCCGTTGCCTTGAACAGGCTGTGTGCTGCAAAATGTGCTGCAATTCGGTCCCGAATTTCCCGCGCTGGGCTGCGGATGTGACGTCACATGACGCTGCATGCACGTTCTCCCCGTTCTCCCGTGCCGGCTTCACTGTTGGCTGCAGTACCCCCAACGGCCGTCATGGTGAAGGGTGGCGCTAGAGAGTCTCATTTCTTAAAAGGAGCCTCAAGCTCCTTTAATTAATCAAATTAATCTCCTTTTTAATCTCACCTAAAATTGCTGAGAAAAGTCCTCAACTTGAGGTGTTTTCCTTTAAATTCATTACATTATTGTGTCAGATCAAAACATTGATATATAACAAGTCGCTTACGTACCCGAACGTAAACCACGCAGTGAAGTAACGAGTGGTGTCCCAATCCCTAGGCAAGATTACAAAGCCTTACGCCTTGTGGCTTCTTTTTTAGGGCTAGTGGTAGTGAGTAAGGGCTAGTGGTAGTGAGTAAGGGCTAGTGGTAGTGAGTAAGGGCTAGTGGTAGAAAGTAGGGGGTGTATTGGGATTGGCCCTTCCTGTCCCTGTTACCATCCAGGCAGAGGAAGTGGATAGGGTGGACTCATACAAGTATCTTGGGCTGCACATCAACAACAAACTGGATTGGACACATAACTCTGTCGCCCTCTTCAGAAAGGGACAAAGCAGACTGTTCTTTCTGAGGCGTCTCAGATCCTTCAGCGTGTGCAACAGGCTCCTGAAGATCTTCTATCAGTCTACGGTAGCCAGTGCACTGTTCTTTGCTGGTGTGTGCTGGGGTGGCGGCATCAGGAGACTCAACACGCTGGTAAGGAAGGCCAGCTCTGTGGTCGGGCTGGAACTGGACAGTCTGGAGTCAGCGGCATAGAGGAGGATTCAATTCAATTCAATTCCATTTTATTTGTATAGCGTCTAATACAACAGGTGTTGTCTCCAGATGCTTTCCAGAGACCCAGAACATGAACCCCCGAGTAATTATTACATAATTACATACACATAAATTTAATGAAAACGCATTTTTATGCAGAAACTAACTCAAAATATTGATTTCTATTCACTAAAAATTTGAAATGTCCGCCATGTTTTTTTGTTTGATTCAGTCTGCAGATGATGACGTAAAGCATTCTGGGAAATTTTTCTGGCCCTCGCGAAGTCAGAATCTGAAATCCCTCGCTCTGAAGGGCTAGATTCATACTCCCTAGTCCTCATTATGTCCACTACCCCTGCACATGCAAAGAGGAATTGGGACACGACTAACCTCACAGGAACGCGCAAAATGTAGGGGTAGGGCTGAAAAGTAGGGGTATTGGGGGGATTGGGACTGGCCCGAGGACTCCTCTACCTCTGGTAGTCCAACACCAGCTCCTTGGTCTTGCTGGTATTGAGCTTCAGGTGATTCTTGTTGCAACATGTCACAAAGCTCTCTATCAGTCCTCTGTATTCCTCCTTGTTGTAGCTGTTGATACATCCAAAAATGGAGGAGTTGTCGGAAAACTTTTGGAGGTGGCAGGAACCAGAGTTGTAGCGGAAGTCCGAGGTGTAGACAGTGAAGAAGAATGGCAACAGAACGGTTTTCTTGAGGGGCGCCAGGACATCCTATCTTCGGCACTGGAACAATGTAGAAGGTTTTCCATAGATTGGGCACCTTTTTCAACCTCAAGGAAAGATTGAAAAGGTTCTGGACGGCTCCTGCGTGCTGCCCAGCACACACTTTAAGTACCTTGGCATTGACTTTGCATAATTTATCTATTTATGATATGTTTCTGTAATAATTGCTCGGGGGTCATGTTCTGGTACTCTGGAAAGATCCTAAAGACAACTTCTGTTGTAATAGACGCTATATAAATAAAATTGAATTGAATTGAACTGTTTGTGTCCCTTTTTGTAGACAGCCAAAAAAAAAAAAACAACCAACGGATTATGCCTGGTTTTGTACCCCCTCACTCCATAGACCAAAACTTTAGCAGGCTGGGTGTTTATTTCATGATGTAATAGAGACTGGTTCACTTCTTGAGCGGCCCCAAGTGGTCATTTTATGAACTGCATGGTTTGGTACATTCAATTCCTTTCTTCTTTGAAATTATTTCCAGATAAATATCTTCCAAAAAAAATTAAACACGTATTGAATAATACATATTATGGAGAGAAAGAAAACCAACCCAATCTAAATTCAGTTACTTGAGAGAAGCTTTCTGTTGTCACCAGACACTGTCAAATCAACAATCCCTGTTTTTTTTTTGTTTTTTTTTAAAGGCCACCTAAGTGTTAAGAGATGTCTTTCTGTGAGCCACCCACATGTCCAGGAAACCTCTCCCCCACTAATGTAAAGTTATCATTCATCATGACCTCCAGAAGGCAGCATTGATCCGTTAACCTCTCACTAAAGAGGTTTACAGGTAGAGCAGGAATTTACCAGGAGTCCCTGAAGGCACCACTTATCTCAGTAACCTGTTGTCACATTGGTCTTTGATTTCCAGCAGAGCTTCAATTGACCAGGGGTTTCAGAAAGCACAACTGAGTCCCCTTTTACTTGTTAAGCTCTACTTATTTATTTTTTTTAATTTCCTCTTACAGGTTTCATTATTTATTTATTTATTTATTCTCTTACCTATTTACTTATTTATTTTTTAATGTTGCTTCTACTGCCTTAATGTCCATAAGCTATCTTTTATCTTTTATATTAACATTCATTTATGTTGTTTTTAGTATGTTTTACATTCCTTTTAGTTCTGTTGATATCTTGTTTATTGTCTCTTATGGCACTTTTACACTAGTACCTACTCAGCGCCACTCGTCTCGTCTCCACTCGCCTTGCCCTCGTTTGTTTTTAGACTCCCAGATCAGAAGTAGGAGGTTGGAGAAGCTGCTGTGATGTATTTGATTGTGTATCTAAACGAAGAAGACAACAACACTAAAGATGTAGAACCTGGAGGAGATGATAGATGTGCTGCTGGGTCTGTGGCTTGTGTTCGATACCAAGTTAAAAAATGAAAGTGAGAGAAGCTTCAAGTACCAACACTTTTTAATTTTTTTGTTAGTTTGTCTCTGCGCTGCTGAAAAGTCAGCTGGAGCCGTGAGCAGCTATGAAGAGACAGAGCTCCTGGTAGATCTGGTCGTTCCTTATCTCCGTCTAGATCCCTTTTTAATTCTCTCCTCAGCACCAGGTTTATGAACATCTGACCCTCAGAGTTGGATCATGAAACAGACTTTTGCTGCTGTTGCTGGTTGAATAAAATGAACAAGAATCCGTCAGAGTCTCTTTCTCTGATTTCCTCCTCCTGACTCAGACGTCTGACTCCAACCCCCCGACCAATCGGTGGCCTGTAGTGTGATGATGTCAGATACAGCCGACTCAGCAGCTTAGAACCTCGGTAGAATAGATACAGGAAAGTATCTACTGCCGAGGGTGTGTGTGTGTGTGTGTGTGTGTGTGTGTGTGTGTGTGTGTGTGTGTGTGTGTGTGTGTGTGTGTGTGTGTGTGTGTGTGTGTGTGTGTGTGTGTGTGTTGTATGAATGAGGGTACGGGGAGTGGGGGGGTCAAGGGGGATTGTTTCTTTTCACTTATGAATGTAAAGCACTTTATGTTGCACTTTACCTCCATGAAAAGTGCTATATAAATAAATAAAGTTGAAGTTAAAGTTGAAGTCATCCCAACAACACCACCTGACCTCCAGGTAAGGAGGGCAACACACTTCAGCAACAAGGTGCTCTACATGATAAAAACATGAAAAGTAGAGAGGAAAAGAAAAAGAGAGGGAAAAAATATGAGTTACAGTGCAGTGGCAGGATATAGAAAAGTTTCACTTAAGCTAGAGTAACAATTTACTACTGAAATGAACGTTATTTACAGTTTAATTCAGAATAGTTTAAATAATCCAATCAAAGGCAGCTTTAAACACATTCGTTTTTGACCTGGATTTAAAGGAACTGGTGGTTTTAACATTCTTGCAGTTTTCTGGAAGTTTGTTCTAGATCTGTGGAGCATAGAAGCTGAATGTTTGGTTCTGGTTCTGGTTCTGGGGACACGGAGCAGACCTGGACCAGGAGACCTGAGCGCTCTGGATGGTTGCCATAGCAACAACAAGTCTCCTGAACCATTGAGGGATTCCTAAAGGAACAGGTGTGTTCTCTGAGGGACCGGCTGGAACTGGAGTGGTGTGGTCCACTGTCTTAGTTCTGCTGGGAGCCCGGGCAGCAGCGGTCTGGCTCGGCTGGAGCTGGCTGACCTGTGAACACACTGTTGCAGTAATCCGGTCAGTGGAAGAGGAACGCAGGAATGATCTTCAAGGTCCTGCTGAGACTTTAGTCATTTCATCCTGGAGATGTTCTTCAGGTGAGGTTGAGGCTCCTCATCTGGGCCCAGGAGGCTGGCTGCATCTTGAAATGTTCAACTTTATAGCAGAATTAAACATTTTCAAGGCCTGCTTCTTGTGTCACTTCAGGATAGTTTATATAAAGCAGGGGTAGGCAACCCTGGTCCTCGAGTGCCATGTCCTGCATGTCTTAGATGCTACCCTGCTTTAACACACCTGATTCTAATTAATCATCGTCATCAGCTTGTCATCCAGGGCTGCACAATTCTGTTGATGACACAGGTACTTTTATCACGGTGTGCTGAAGCAGGGTAGGATCTAAGACATGCAGGACAGTGGCACTCGAGGACCAGGGTTGCCTACCCCTGATATAAAGCAATGCATTTATTTTTAATATGATTGATTGACAGTCGGCTCAGGCAGTGTCTAACCACCATCACTTCCTCATCCATAATTGTGATGCTACCGGGTTTAGCCAAGCAATCAGCACTTTGCATTAACCCAGCATTTGCTAAACACGACTCTCTCATAATTAGGGCCCGAGCACTGTCAGTGCGAGGGCCCTATGGTATCTGTAGGAATTTTCCTTGTTTTTTTTTTTTTCCTTCTTCCGACGAAAGGAGGGCCTTTTCCCCCCTAAACGTGCCCCAAAAGTCTCCAAATTTTGCACCAAGCCAGGCCTGGCGAAAAAAATTATATTTAATGGTTTGCATTAATGGGCGTGTCCTAATGGCTCAACAGCGCCCCCTAGAAAACTTTGTGCCTCAAGCCCCACAATACGGTTTGACGTACATGCACGAAAATCGCTACACACCTGTATCATGTCTCAGCTTAAAGAAAAGTCTCTTGGCGCCATGGCCGAAACCCAACAGGAAGTCGGCCATTTTCAATTAATCATGTAATTTTGGCACAATTTATGCCATTTCTTCAGTCACTTCTTCGGCCGAACCGTAACGTGAACCCAGGTGTGTTATACATCAAAATGTGCGTCTCAATCCTGCGACTACGCGCATTACTTTTCTCCGGCCAGATCCTCCCCACCCGGCGCCCCGGCTGGCCAGAGGGGGCATGTATAGCCCAGGAAGTAAAATAATACAACAAGGTCCATCATACAAGGGTAAGTAATGACATCAGTCTTCTAAATCACTGGGAAAATGTCTTAATACTTCATACATTTTTTGTGCTTTTGTTTCAGTTACTAGTTTTAAAGATTTTAAATATAATCCAAATTCATTAAAAAAAAAATTGAGGGGAAATTTTTATGAATAAAGAATTTGGCGTTGTCCGTCGTTTTAAGTAAAGCTACAATTTACCAATAGTTCCTGAAGGTAGCATTGCTGTGGTAACCTTACTTGAAAAATCAGGGGGATGGTAGATTTGATCATATGGGGACAGATAATTTGTGCTGATTACAAATAATATAATATATTACAAATAATAGCAGTGACCAAAACACCTGCAGAAATACTGCAGGAATGACATAGCAGCAGTTAAATGCAGCCTTCTGTAAGCTTTAAATATCCACTGGGCTTACATCAAATACATCAAAACACAACAATAAAAAACACTTTTCTGAACTTATCAATATGCCTCTGTCCTTCACAGGATAAGTAAAATGGATCACTGCAAAAACTCACAATCTTAACAAGAATATTTGTCTTATTTCTAGTTAAAATGTCTCATTTTAGTAAAAAAAATCTCATTAAACTTAAAACAAGACTCGTCACTGGAAAAAACAACAATTTTCACCTGTTTCAAGTAGATTTTCACTTGAAATAAGTAGAAAAATCTGCCAGTGGAACAAGATTTTTTTGCTTGTAATGAGAAGATAAATGTTGTCCCACTGGCAGATTTTTCTACTTATTTCAAGTGAAAATTTACTTGAAACAGGTGAAAATTGTCAAATAAGTTATTTTTCTGGTGATGACTCTAAATGTTGAAATAGCAGTAAAACCACATTCATTGATGAAATGACATAAGGGATGGAAAGGGGGGATGGCAGTTTTACAGGGGGATGATTTGGACCGTTTTTATTTCAGGGGGGGATGCCATCCCCCCTCATCCCCCCTCAACTCCAGTAATGCTTACGTCACAAAAGTGTCCGTCGTTTTAAGTAAAGCTACAATTTACCAATAGTTCCTGAAGGTAGCATTGATGTGGTAACCTTACGTCACAAAAGTGTCCGTCGTTTTAAGGAGGGCTACAGTTTCCCAGGCGTCCCTGAAGGCAGCACTGATGGGAGCGTGTCGTCACGAAGGTGAGCTCAGTCCTGACGGCACTTGCGCAGTGAGACCTGAGAGTGGAGGATGATCGAGTGTTTTTACTTTCTGACTCTGTAAAGACACTTCATTTGCCTTCTTTTATATTTTCCTGGATGAAAGAGGTGCCAGCTCCAAAAGGAAGCAATTTAATGGCGTACCAAGATCCTTTTGGTAAGTACAGTCTTGATTGTCTTGATTCCCTCTGGAGGTTTACTGCTTTCTCCACCGGGGTTAGAAATAACTACGGTTTGTGTTGGAATTCATATATGATCGTTTTTGTCCTCATCACATTTTTATTGTTATTGTTAATTTTTATTTATATAAGTTGCATATGTGCACACAGAAAGGATGGACAGTATAATTCTCCAGTTTTCAGAAACTTCTTTGTTTGAATTTGTTTTGTGACAGGGAGGGGAGTTATAATTTAAGAGGAAATTTTAATTTAAAAAAACAATGTGTTAATTGTAAAAGGAAAAGCATGTGTATCTCAGTTGTTGGAGTGGATCTATGGAATGGGTTGGGTGATGGGTGGAAGCAATGTGCAAATATAAATCAATTTAAAAAACGGTACAAAAAAGAAGTTGTGGGAAGTTATTTGATTGAGGAGTTATGTTAAGGAAAGATTGTGTTTGTTAGCTGGTTAGGTGCAAAGGCTCAACCAATGGGAAAATCTGTAGCCTAATAGGTAAATTAGCAGCTATTTATTATTAATATTTATGTTAAATTTATAATAGAGGTAACAAAGGGGCAGGGTTAAATAAGTTTTACTTCTACCTGCTCCTTTTCGGACACTGTTTTTTTTCCCTGTTTGTATTACGTTTTTGTTGTTGCTTTTTTTCTGTATGTTTTGAATTTGTTTTAAAATTTTATATTTTTCCCTTATGTGTTCGAAATAAACAATTCAATCAATCAATCAATCAAAAAATTTAATCTCAAACGATTTGAGATTAAATTCAACCAAAGACGTTTCCATGTTGGGGAGGAGGAAGACAAAAAAAACGTAGCAGGCCTACTCATTCAAATCATCGGAAAACCCACAGACCACCTTTCCCCAGTAAACCCACCATAAGGCCTTGTTTGGACAGAAAGTGTTTTGTGTGGGGGATGGAGGTGAAAGGACCCCCCCCAACCCCCACCCCCAGACGCTCTGCTGTTTTAATCAATGTCCTACAGTAAATTTCTGTTTATATATTTCCGAGTCTCGTTAATGTACAAAGAGCGAATCCAGGATCCTGGCTCTTTTAAACCCGAACACAAAGAAATCCCAATTAACATCATGCCAGAAAAAAATAGCTGATCTTTACTTGGAGGGAAGTCGCACTAAATACTGACGTTGACTCGTGGTTTTCCTTTTAACTGCTTGATGCTGATCATTAAAAAAAGGCCAATAATTATTTTAACTTTAATTAGGGCCCCAGCACAAGGGTGCAAGAACCCTATTGACTAGTGGTGGGGAAAAAAGTCGATATTGCAATATATTGTTGCGCTCTCTGTCTCAATAAATAATCGATAAACTTGACGGCAAATATGGATATTTTATTACAACACACATAATGGATGTATGCGGTTGTCTCCCCACCATTGTTCATGCACTTTAATTTGTCCAGCTGTCCAGTGTTTACATTTACAAGCCTAGGAGGCAGTGAGGAAATGTATACAAATGCTCTTTATTTGTACATTGTATGAGGTTTTGGTATTGAATAAATGCATAACTACAGACGTTTTCCTTTTTATGGGTATTTTTTCTTTTTCAGTCATATATATCGTGATATATCGTTGATGAAATTTCTTACAATATATCGAATATCGTAGATATCGTGTATCGTGATATTATCGTCATCGTGGGCCACATATCGCCACAGTATTGAATTGTGAGTTACCTGTATCCTCCCACCCCTACTATTGACCCTATTTATTATTATTATTATTATTGTTATTATTATTATTATTATTATTGTTATTATTATTATTATTATTATTATTATTATTGTTATTATTATTGTTATTATTATTATGGGCTTGCCAAGTAGTGGCATGACCATATTGCAATCGTCCAAAACGGCCCAAAGGGCAATGTTGCTAGCATTTTGCTAGAAAGTTAAAGTCGCAAAAGTCCCACTGCACAGCAGCGGGTGTACAGCATGACCCCGCTCTGATATGGAAGAGAAAAATCCCCAAAAAATAAAACAGGCCCGAGAAAACCTGAAAAATGAAGGCGATATATTAGTATACAGAAAAGGTTTCCCTTTTCTTATTCTTCCGCTTCTTCTTCTTCTTCTTATTCCGCACGCTTTTTTGTCCGTGAATGTAGCCTGAACCTGAACGTGCACCAACACATAGCATACATCCACACATGTTGCTCCATCGTGCATCGAAGGGCAATAATTTTCTCAATCAAAAGTGTTACCGTGGCAACACTAGCAGCCAGCAAGCAAAAAAAGGGTAGAAATTTGGTACCTTTTTACTCGGCCATACTTTATCTTAAAGACATCATTCAAATGTTCAAACACTTGGCCCGATTGACACTAAATGACCATCTAACCACATTATCCCAATTATTACAGTTTTAACCCTTTTTAACTTTCAATTTAAAAAAAATGTCCATTTGACTTTGGACGCTTGTGGCTAGGCAACTGGTTATCATAGAGACATTGTACACATGTTCCCCAACTCGGCACGCTGTGGACTTCAACATAATAAAATTTCATGAAGCTGTGATTTAAGGAAACTTTATGTCAAAATCCATGCCAAATAGCCCCATTCATTCGGATGGGGCTTTTTACCATGGTGAAAAAAACTGGAACGTGCACCCATGCATAGCATACATCAACACATGTGGATCCATCGTGCCACGAAGGGAAATACGTTTCTAAGTCAAAAGCGTTGCCGTGGCAACTCTAGATGCCAAGAAGCGGAAAAAAAGGTGAAAATTCAGATGCTTATTGGTCGGCCGAACTTTATCGTAAAGACATCATTCAAATGTTCCCAGACTTGGTTCGCTTCGGACCAAAAGGTCTTTCAACCTCATTATGCCAATTATTATAGTTTTTGAGATATCAAACTTTCAATAAAAAAAATGTCCATTTGACTTTGGACGCTTGTTGCTAGGCAACAGGTTATCGTAGGGTCATGATTCAAATGTTTCAAAACTCGCCTTGCTGTGGACTACAACATATTCAAATTTCATGAAGCTGTGATTCGAAGGCGGCACGAAGATTGGTAGTTTTATGTAAATCAGTCTGGCCTTCGGCAGGAGGGTCCCCCCCTTATGAGCCTGGTCCTGCTCAAGGTTTCTTCCCTCCTAAAGGGGAGTTTTTCCTTGCCACTCTTTGGCTTAAGGCTTTTCTCCCACTTGACGTCATGTTCTGGTCTCTGGAAAGCGTCTGGAGACAACATCTGTTGTATTAGACGCTATACAAATAAAATTGAATTGAATTGAATTGAATTAAATGAGCGACCTGCACGGAAAAGTCTCAAGGACCCCCAGTAGATTTTGGGCAGTCGTCCGTCGGCATCAGCGCTCATTTCGGCCGATTCGACATGTGGAATGGGCCACTAGCCATCTGCCTCTCTGAGCAGTCTGACTGGTGGAGGGCTGCCCTTGACTAGCCAATCCCGAAATGCCGATGGTAAAATTACTAGCTTTTCTTTTCCAAACTTTATTGAAAAACTGTAGGCATACAGACATAAAATCTTCCCTAGTGTAGATATTTAAAATTGGATAATTGAAATATAAAAACATAAGAAAACATATAAATTAAAATAAAATAAGGCACAAAATATCTCCTTATTCGGGAGTAACTGAAAGTAAGCTATTAAAGTACAGCAGTGTTCATTCACTTTTCTTGTTTGACATTAGCTCTAAAGTGTTTTCTATAAACGTTTAATTCCACTGTAAATATATCAAAGTTTGGAAGGGACTTGGTCAACTTCATCTTATGAATATGAAATGTACCCATCAGAAGCATAAGATTTGTTATAAAGCATATTGGTTTGTCATTACATTCAAATTTCGAGATAATATCTTATACAGATACAGATATCAGATACACTTTTCCATGTTCCTCCAAAATACAGTTGACGAAACAGCAAACACGAAACAAATGGAGAATCGTCTCCGGCTCATCTCCGCAAAAAGTGTAAGGGTAAATACAATGCAAAATTTTAAAGGCTTAGGCTATTTACACCCGGGTACAAGTACTGATGTGTAGGCTATTTTACACCCTGCTACCAATATCAATGTATGCTACTTGCACCTATAATTATTAGAAAAATAGTTATTTATAAAAAAAAAAATCCATCAGCTCAACAGTGATTGACAGGTATTCACACCGCTTTTGTTAAACTTCATTTAATCTCTTCAAAATATCTTACCATGACATAAGAGCAAAAATTGCTCATTCAAAAGTGTGAGAGCAGACATTTGCCTGGCTCTATTGTTTGACATGGTTCCAATTTTAGAGTGGTGCACATGCGCATGGGCAAGTGAAAAACTTCCTTCTGCATGTCTCTGTAATGATTTCCTTATATGTTTGTTTGTACATTTTCTGTCTTTAATGCCAATCCCTTCAACCTTTTAAAGAAGGTGTCTGAACAATAACATTATAATAACTTAAAGCAGCACTATGTAACTTTTCCACCTTAATTGAAGCGTAACCAGCGAGTTTCAGGAGCAGGACCACACCTCAACCACGCCCCAACCACGCCTCAACCGCGCCTCTTCCGGCATACCTTCAAATACTAACCTAACCCTCAGTTCCTCTTCGCTCTCGTTCTCTGCACCAGAGCCGAAAACACGTCAAACGCTACCCCTCGTATCTCGAAAAATGTCTTACCTTTCAGGCATGGATCTCGTGTCGCTGTCGCCATCGGACGACGACCTGTTTTCAGGGGATCTCCAGCAAGTTTCGGAGGAGGAAAACTCCTCAGCCGCCGCCGTGCCCGAAACACCGCTTTCCCGAGCTCGACAGCCTGAGCGGAAGCCGGCAAGCCGGCCAAGCTCCGTCTCCTCAGCGGTCCACATTCCAGCCGGTTCATCTCTCCTGAACATCCGGTATTACTGCAGCTCACCGTCTTCCAGCCCACCTCCGTCATCGGAGGGAAGAGGATGCGGACAATCCGGATCAGCCCATAGCCGTCGTCGCAGGTCCCCGACTCCTTCTCCTACGAGGTTAACTCAAGCCCCGCGCCATCGACCAGCCGACACAGGCTGCGCAACCCGCCGGAGGTCCCAGCGTCACCACGCTCCGGCGAGAAACCTCGACGGCCGGCCTTCTGCAAACATCTCGGACTGGACCGTCGCCACGCTCCAGAAAACACTTCGGGATAAAATAATCCCTTTTTCACCGCACGGACAATAAAGCAAAACTTTTCAACCATCTCATGTCAGCCTGCCATGCCAACAGCCCCGCCGACACCGGCTATCTTCCGAATGACGTCATCACGCCAACTCCGACGGCGTGCTGTGACGTCAACGCCCCCATTAAAGGACCAGTCCAACTAAACCCTCCGTTTCAAAAGCAAAAAACTCATAAACGGAAGCAAGGTCAAAAAACAGCCATCGGAACAAGTAATACAGGTCAATCACCTACTTCAGCAGGAGCACACAACCTCATCATTCCTGGACCTTCCACCTCCCATCCGGATTTCCACCCACACCAGCAGTCTCCTCCCTCCTTCCTCAAGGTCCCTGGCACCGGGATGCCAGCGCCCCCCGCTGCCCACCTCCAGCAACTACAGCAGCTAGATCCGGCCGGGGTTTCTGGCACCGGGATGCCAGCACCCCTCTCAGCCCACCTCCAGCACCTACAACAGCTAATTTCAGCCGGGGTTACTAGCACCGGGATGCCAGCGCCCCCCGCTGCCCACCTCCAGCAACTACAGCAGCTAGATCCGGCTGGGGTTTCTGGCACCGGGATGCCAGCGCCCCCCTCAGCCCACCTCCAGCACCTAGCCCACCTCCAGCACCTACAACAGCTAACTTCAGCCGGTTTTCTAGCACCGGGATGCCAGCGCCCCCCGCTGCCCACCTCCAGCACCTAGCCCACCTCCAGCACCTACAACAGCTAACTTCAGCCGGGGTTACTAGCACCGGGATGCTAGCACCCCCCGCTATGCCCGTCCAGCAGCCTTAACTGCCAGCGTCAGAAGGGGCTCTCGGCACCGGATTGCCAGGATCCTCTGCCTCCCAGCTTCATCAGTCCGAGCAGGTTACCTCGGTTGGAGCCACCGGCATCGGGATGTTGTTACCCAACAGAAATCCTACCACATCACACCACAAGGATGGGGTAAAAGACAGTGTCGAAATGGCAGAGAGTCTGAATCAGTTTTACTGTAGATTCGACCAGTTGGACTACTCACAGGAGCGGCAGGAGCTGATAACTGAACTCACTCCACTGACTCTCTCCCATGGAAACCTGGAGCTGCAGCAGGTGGATGTTGAAAAGGTTTTTAGAAAGATAAAGACAAATAAAGCACCAGGACCTGATCAGATCAGTGGACGCTTGCTGAAAGTCTGCTGCAGTCAGTTGTCTGGTGTTTTCTGCTCTCTCTTTAACCGCTCCCTGGCTGAACACTCTGTCCCATCACTCTGGAAATCTGCCATTGTCTGTCCAGTAGCCAAAAAGACCAATCCAACTTGTAATAATGATTATCGACCTGTGGCATTAACATCACTGGTTATGAAGACCTTGGAGAAGTTCTTTCTCAGCTTCAGGAAGAGCTCAGTATGCGTGCTGACCCTCTTCAGTTTGCTTACAAGCGGCACAGGGGTGTGGATGATGCTGTTCTCACCTTGCTGCATGAAACTTTCACTCATCTGGAGAAGCCCAAGTCCTTAATCAGACTGGTCTTTGTGGATTTTTCTAGTGCATTCAATACCGTGCAACCCCACTTGATGGGCAGGAAACTGTTGCAACTGGACACCAATCCACATCTGATCCTCTGGGTCCTCTCATTTTTAACAGACAGACATCAAAGGGTTCGGGTCAATGGTCACCTCAGCTCATCAAAGTTACTTTCCACAGGAGCCCCTCAGGGTTCTGTTATCTCACCAGTACTTTACACTCTATACACAAATGACTGTAGGAGTACGAGCCCTGGCATAACATACATGAAATACTCTGATGATACTGTTATTGTGGACACTACCAACTCAGAGGGTCAGCTGCAGGCTGAGATGAACATTTTTACAGAGTGGTGCAGGCAGAACTGTCTGGACCTCAACACCACCAAAACTAAGGAACTGGTTGTTGACTTTCGGAGAGGTCCATCCAACATCCCCACTATCTCTGTCAACAATCAGCCTATAGAGAGGGTTGACTCATATAGGTATTTGGGGACAGTAATCGACCACAAGCTCAACTTCCAACCTAACACTGAATCCATTTTTTCAAAGTGCCAGCAACGCCTCTTTTTCTTAGGAAACTCCGTAAACTTCAAGTCCACCAATCAGTTCTGACAGCATTTTATAAGTGTTTTATTGAATCAGTTTTAACCTTCATCTCTACGAGATCTATCCCATCACAGTAGCCGACATTCTCTGGGGCCACGAATGGTCCCAAATTCAGAAGCTTAGCCCCACATGCAGATCCCTTTCCAACACCGGTTCCTCCTTATTCTGCGTTGACAACGTATAAACCCAGCCCTAAGACCTCTGATCGTCGAATCCCAGAATGCCATCATCAACAGCTTATCACCCACTACCTTATCATCGTACTGGACCGCCTGGAGAAGTTTCCGTCATTTTCACGTTAGACACAACATAGCCTTCCCATCGTTTGACCTCATCACCCTGTCTAGCTACATCACCTACGCCCATTCCGTGATGGCTATTAAGACACAGACCATCAAAGTCTATCTTAGCGGTATCAATTTTTTCTCCAAGCACTTAACCGGCAGTCCAAGCCCAGCCTCTAATCATCCTCAGGTTACCGCTCTCCTTAAAGGACTTCTACGTCAAGAACCAGCCCAGAATCCATGCTGCCTTCCCCTTACTGCTAATTTGTTAGCAACATGCATCCACACAATCCGCTCCGGATACAGCACCCCCCATGTCGCTCGAACCCTTGAAGCCATGTTCTTACTTGCCTTTTGTGGCTTCCTTAGATGCTCCGAATTCACTGCGCCCACCATCCACTTCAACCCACGCCGCTACGCATGCATCTCCGACCCCTCTTTTTACTCTGACGACATCTTAGTCTTCTACCTGAAGCAAACCAAGACCAATCAATCAGGTTAACCAACACCAGTCTTCTACTTCAAAGACCATTCACCACTGAATACTTTCGAGACCCTGGCCAACTACTTGTCATTCCGGAAAACACAGAGCACATCTTCGACAGATCCTCTTTTCTTGTCCGAGTCAGGACACGTCGTCACCAGATTCTGGTTTCACCATCACTTCCGTCATATACTCTCCTTATCTGGCATCTCTCCCACGCACTACTCCGGTCACTCCTTTAGGATCGAAGCCGCCACTTCAGCCTCCCGCAACGGTATCCCAGAGCACCTCATACAGCTCATGGGCCGTTGGTCTTCCCAAACCTATCATCGCTACATTCGCTCAGATCTTAGCGACCTCAGATCCGCTCAGTCTCATCTCCCTAAATAATCGGTTTTGGGGGTCCGTCGTTGCCCGGGCGCTGCGGCGGATTCCCTACCAGCTTCCCCACAAAAGGCGAACCACAGATCATCATTGTCATCATCATCGTCATCGCCATCATCATCGCCATCATCTTCTCAATAAATCAATTAAACGTATCTCGTTGATGGCGTGGTCCTTGCTAGTGAATCGAAGCTTAACCAGCGAGTTTCAGGAGCAGGACCACGCCCCAACCACGCCCCAACCACGCCTCAACCACGCCTCAACCACGCCTCTTCCGGCACCACGCCTCTCCGGCATACCTTCAAATACTAACCTTTATACCAATAGGAATAGCCTTTACAATAGTGTGGCAGAGTGGAGGAGCTGCAGCCACTCAGGCTGACGGGACACAGCTGTGGCCCGTCAGTCTCTCCACCCTGCCAGCCTTATAAGAGGAGAAGCTGCTGCTGAGACGGGTGTTGGACTGGGAAGCTGCTGGTGATCTGTGTTCTGCTGTCGTGGTGCTTGTGCACGTGTGTCCTGGGTGTGAGGTTGAGTGAATAAAGGGTCTGCACTAAACTCCGTGTCTCTCCATCCTGTCGGTCGGGCCCCCGTAGCACTAGCCTTGCTACACTGGTACCCAACGTGGGGCCCGATAGGATGGGGAAGGGGGGCACGGAGTGGGCCCTGGAGGCGCTCGCCCAGGCCATGGCGGACCTGACAGCCGTGTTCTGCGACCAGGGCGAGCGGCAGCTCGCCGCGATGGAGGCGCTCGTGGCCGCGGGGCGACCCACCCCTGCACCACGCCGGAGGGTCGCTGGAGCAGCGCAGGAGGGGCTGGAGGCGCCGCAGCTGAGAGGCCGGGAGGCAGAAGCTGCGGGCCACCAAGTGACGGCTCCCGAGGAGGTGGGACCCGTGGAGCTGCCCACCCCTGCTCCACGCCTGAGGTTCACCGCGGCAGTGCTGGCGGCGCTGCAGCCGACCGGCCGTGAGGCAGTGGCTGCAGGTCGCCAGGCGACGGCTCCTGGGACGGAGCCCGAGGCGGCTGCGGAGGTGGAGTCAGAGGTGGAGTCAGAGGCGGAGTTGGCTGTGGAGGCGAAGTCTGAGTCGGCTGCAGAGGTGGAGGCGGACCAGCAGGGCGCCGTGACGGAGAAGGCGGTCCTGGACTCCGTGTGAATGTGTTTGAATGTGTATGAATGTTGGTGGTGGTCGGAGGGGCCGTTAGGCGCGATATGGCAGCCACGCTTCCGTCAGTCTGCCCCAGGGCAGCTGTGGCTACAAATTGTAGCTTACCACCACCAGTGAGAATGTGTATGAATGAATAATGATCTCTGTAAAGCGCTCTGGGTGCCTTGAAGGGCGCTATATAAATCCAAGTCATTATTATTATTATTATTGGACACACCAGCTCCAGACCAGGGCTGCGCCGTGGAAGAGGCGGTCCTGGAGGCGGACCAGCGGCCGGCGCGGGTCCGCGTCACGGAGGAGGGGGTGGTCCTGGACGTACTGTCTGACCCGAGGCCACCATGGGCCCGGTCCCGAGAGCGGCTTTCTCGGCGGTCGGCCCGTCGCCGAGGACGGCCGCCCGACCGTTCCCGCTGGTCGGCCCGTCGCCGAGGACGGCCGCCCGACCGTTCCCGCTGGTCGGCCCGTCGCCGAGGGCGACCTCCCGACGGGGCTCGGCGGCCGTCTGAACCAGGAAGGCCCGGGGGCGCAGACGGCTTCCTCTCCCGCTCCGAGGGGGGCGGGGGGGGAGTAGGCTCGGCCGGACGGACCCCGGCTCGAGTTTGGCGTTGGGGGTGTGTGGCAGAGTGGAGGAGCTGCAGCCACTCAGGCTGACGGGACACAGCCGTGGCCCGTCAGTCTCTCCACCCTGCCAGCCTTATAAGAGGAGAAGCTGCTGCGGAGACGTGTGTTGGACTGGGAAGCTGCTGGTGATCTGTGTTCTGCTGTCGTGGTGCTTGTGCACGTGTGTCCTGGGTGTGAGGTTGAGTGAATAAAGGGTCTGCACTAAACTCCGTGTCTCTCCATCCTGTCGGTCGGGCCCCCGTAGCACTAGCCTTGCTACAAATAGAAATAAACTCTCTGAATTTGACTGGAAAGGTTTTAGCTTTTAAGAAGTCTTCATAACTATAAAGATTTCCATTATCGTCAAACAAGGCTACCACAAAGATTATGTCCCTCTCAATCCAGCTCCCTTTATATACACTTCTGTTGTTTATAGTAAAATGCCCATTGTTCCAGAGTATTTCTTTGTGTGGAGAAAACTTGTGGACACAACATAATTTCCAGGAGAGTAAAGTCTATTGAGGAAACTTTGAAAGTTTTAGTGGTAATTTAGGAATTGTGAAGAACCTCTAACCTCATAAGAAACTCTAAGCCTCCAGCTTTCTTAAATATATTGAGTGGAATGAAGTTCCATAGCAACTCTGGTACTTCCAAACAACTTTTAAGCCATTTAACTTTAAAGGTGGAATTTAAATGAAAGAAATTCAAAATTTCCAAACCGCCTTCTGCGCCTTCTAACTCAAGGATTTCTTTCTGTAAGTTGTGGTGTCTTGTTCCTCCAAACAAAATTGATAAACAATCTATTGATTTCCTGCAGATTGCATCATTAAGAAAAAGGGACAGAGCAGGATATACAAACCTAGATACACCTGCAGCCTTTGATAATAATACCCTCCCAAAGATGGAGAGGTCTCTCTGCAGCCACATATTATTGCCTTAGTTTTTTAAATTTTTGGGAGAAAATTAAAGCGACACTACGTAACTTTTCCACCTTAATATCATATTTCCAGAGTCATTGTGATGGTACATCAACTTCCAACAGGTTTAATGACACCTCTGTCATGATCTGAGGGGTCTGTATCGCTTTCACTGGCACTATGTAACTTTGAGGAGCATGGTAGGAACCCTGCCACACTAAAAAACTACAAATTTTACGGCTTTGACTGCTTTACGGCATACGTCACTTCCCCCTCCTTCCCGATTCGTAGTCGAGACGAAAATGGGCGGGGCTTGGAGCACAGAGGCTGAGCTCAGCAGAAGCTGGTGTTGAGCTAAACGAGGAGCTGGTATCATGGCCGAAGCAGCGAAAAAAACGAAGAAGATAAAAGTTTTAACGGAGCGGACGAGGCGAAAAAAAGAAAGCGGGAGAGTAACAAGCTAAATGCCCGAACAAAAATAAACATTGGCCCGGCGTTCACTCGCTACAAGCCCTTGTAGCCGTCGTCTTGGACAAGAGATGGTTGAAGGATGTAAAGACGTTCATCACCTCCAGGTATGCACTTTTGTCAACACCTATGTCAGTGTGTTTTACAAAAACAATTATCCTGAAACTACTACAGCTGGTGTAAGTGTTGCTACTGTATCAAATGTCAATATCTATGTAAACCTTTTGACTCTTCAGGTCTGTATATACAGATACTTATACACTGATGGTAAAAGCAACAAATTTGTAGATATAGTAAAATATAGCCAGAAAAATGAAATATATAGGCAAAGTATACACTTCCAGATAAAAAGAATACAATATAAACACCATATAAGCATATAAAATACATCTACTTTGTTGGAATTATATTAAAATAATAACAAGGGTAGTAAAAGAAACCTTATATGGTGTTTATAATGTGTCGTTTTATTTTGTGAGTGTATAAATATATACCTTTCTCTAATTTTTCTATAGCTATACATTAATTGCTTTTACTGTCTGCGTAATTACGGTGACTTCAACAAAGAAAAAAATTCAAACTTGTGATCAACAAAATATGTTGAATGATTTATAGGTCAGTAATTATCACAAAGACATAATGTTTTTGTATCTTTATTCTCACACTCTGCAGGACTACATCAGATCTGGAAAACTTCCAGAATCACATCCTCATGCAGGGAAGGTTCTCCTACTCCAGCAGTGAATCATCAGGGAAGGTTCTCCTACACTCCAGCAGTGAATCATCAGGGAAGGTTCTCCTACACTCCAGCAGTGAATCATCAGGGAAGGTTCTCCTACACTCCAGCAGTGAATCATCAGGGAAGGTTCTCCTACACTCCAGCAGTGAATCATCAGGGAAGGTTCTCCTACTCCAGCAGTGAATCATCAGGGAAGGGTTCTCCTACACTCCAGCAGTGAATCACACGCGGACTCTCCCAGCACGAAACATGGATGGACACAAGATGCTACTGCTACTATAGTCATTGTATTTATTTACAGTAACTTATAGTTCAGTTTTTATTATCAGTTAATTATTTTGAGTTTATTTTTCTACTACTCTATTTACACTTGTTTACTTTATTCACAGTAATTTATCCTGTCATACAGTTGTTCATTACTGCTACTGTGATACAGATTACTTATTGTTTATAATAATGTATGGGATAACTGCTGTCACTATGCAAATAACAAAGTTCAAGAATTTTTTCTATTTTCTGAAAGGTGTGTAAATAAAAGTCTGTCTTGTTTTGCACAAATGTCTTTATTTTAAACACACACAAAAACAACTGTACAGGAAAAAATGGAACAAAAAAAAAAACTATCAAAATATTTGCAGTAATCCTCATAAAGGTTCCATTCTACAGAAGACGGCGAACCCTGAAACCACTGTACTGTCCCATTGGGTCTGGAAAGGTGTCTCTTATTTTCCAAACATCATGCTGCAAGAGCACAAACTGGCGATATGTACTGTATATATATGCATATATGCTGCGTGTCGGTTCTGTCTTTGTGGGGGTTCAAACTCTGATGAGGTAGAGGTAGAGGTGTTCTCAAGAACAGCAGATTCCTGATAAAACAAGAGACAGAATTGTTATGATACAAATGTAAATGTAGAGTTCTATGATCAATAAGAATCAAAATTAGAATGTTTTCGCATATTCACATTCACATATTCGTCTTGGGTTTTGGTAATTCTAAAATTACTGACAATATCAACAACAGACAGAAAAATAATAGTGATGATAAAAATGTGTAATTCGCAATGAGGAAGCTTTATAAAATAATAATACAATTGAATAGAATTACAGCACTAGAGGAAATAATGCAATGCAAAGAAAATGTATAGAACATTTATAGTATTTTTCCTGAGAACTGTAAAATTGTGCAGGGCTGATCTGCAAAATATAAGGAATGGGCATTCAGTTATTCACAGGTTAAGTATTTTTTTATTTTGTCAGTAAGTATGTTGGACTACTAATTTATGACGAAGTCCCTCTAAAAAACGTGACAGGAAAAAGGTGCAGAGCGTATGAGTTTGTAGGACGCATTATCTCGCTGAAACAACTTAATAAAACCAAGTTGAACTTAGTGTTTTTCAACATCGTCATATTATATTGTTTAACCAAAAATAGATACATTACCTCTTCGCTATCCATCCTGCAAACGACCGCTGAAAAAACAGAAAAGTAGTTTTGAAAGTCCGTCCCGTCTTCTCTCATCAAAACAAATGCAGCGACGGGGACGGGAGTTTTCCGGCAGTACGCGCTGGTGCTCATGGGAAACGTAGTGTTCTTTCTGGTAAAGCACTACCGCTTTTGTCCAAAAGATGCCGCCAAACTCAGAAAAGCTGAAAGTTACGTTGTGCTGCTTTAAGTTGCTGTCTAAGCTCCATATCTTTTGTAATTTGGATTCCTAGATATTTAACAGTTTCTTTGACAGTTTGTTTGTTTGAACATTTCGCTTTTATTGATATTAAGTTTAAGACCTGAAGCCTCTGAAGATTCACCAGTTGCTTGTATTGCAATTTGTATCTGTGTTTTATCCTTGAGAAATAAAACCGTGTCATCAGCCAGCTGGGAAATCTTAACTTCTCTATTGAAGATTGTTAAGCCTTGAATATTTGGGTAATTTGGGTAATCTGTAATTTCTGAATATAAAAGCTCAGCTTCACATGTTTCTTTATAATTTTCTGAAATCAAAGGTGCAAAGTTTCGCATGTGTCTAGGGCTGAAACGATTCCTCGAATAATTCGAGTAATTCGATTACAAAAAACGATCGAGGAATTTTCTCTGCCTCGAGGAATCGTTTAATTTATTTTTTTTAATTTTTTTTTTCGTTTAATTTCAACAGCTCAAATCCTCGTATTACGCCCGGACCACATTTAATGCGACACAACACGCTGACGCTGCGCCGTTAAAGGGGGGAGAAAGAGGCGGCGGGTATGTTTGGTTTTAGTAACATCATGCTCAGGCAGTCTGCAATGGCCCAGACGGGAGACACATGTAGTTCAGTGCTTAACTTTTATTTTTAATCCACGCTATATTCTTCTGGTCCGTTCTCTATGTTCCCCCTCTAAAGCCAAAATTATTGTTCCGCGTTAAATCGACGCAGAGCCTACGGTGCTCTCCGGCGAGGGCGGAGAGCGGCGGTCCGGCTGGCGTTGCCACGGCTACGCCGTAGCCTACGGCGTAGGGTACGCAGCGACGCGCACCATTCTGCGTTGTCGTAACGCGGAACCATAAATCACCGCCTTTACCCGGTACATAAACCTCTGTTCCCGCTACAGTTTTAACTAAAAGAAAAGGCAGAAAATGTCAGAAAAATAAAAACGTAATAAAGCTAACTGGGTAGTTTTCATTTCATTTTATCTCTGTAGTCATTCATGGATAAAACAAGCAGCACTGGTGTCTAATGTGCTCCAATACAGCAGGGCTCATCATTTTATTTTAACTTAAAACTTAACTACAACTTAAAATTTGCTTGACACAAATGAAAGTTCAATTGAAACACGTGGGAAAAACACCTAATCTTTTAAGTTATGTGTGTTATCAGGTGTAATGGCATTTTTAGGTTAGAAATAAGAACATTTCTTGGTAAGATCCTTAGTTTTTTGAGTGAAGGCAGTGAATTTGGTCAACTGGTGTAAGTTCAGGGTTTTTAAATGCACAGCCATGAACCTACTGTATTATATAATTTAGTCTTGATGTCAATTAACATCTAACATCTTATGTATATTTATAATTGCTCTTTAACTAAACAAATATGTTTTATCTGATTACTCGATTAATCGATGGAATTTCCAGTAGAATACTCGATTACTAAAATATTCGATAGCTGCAGCCCTACATGTGTCTTATAAATGTGTCACATTTTGCTTGATTAAATTCATATGTATATAACTTGCTGTAAAATTAAGTGATGTAATTGGAGATGTTATTAGGGTCTGAACATCCATCCATCCATCCATCCATCCATCCATCCATTTTCTTCCGCTTATCCGTTCCCGGGTTGCGGGGGCAGCAGTCTCAGCAGAGATACCCAGACTTCCTTCACCCCAGACACTTCCTCCATCTCTTCCTCCAGCTCTTCCTCCAGCTCTTCCTCCAGCTCTTCCTCCAGCTCTTCCTCCAGCTCTTCCGGGGGGAGTCTGAGGCGTTCTCAGGCCAGCCGAGAGACATAGTCTCTCCAGCGTGTCCTGGGTCTTCCCCGGGGTCTCCTCCCATAGGGACGTGCCTGGAACACCTCCCTAGGGAGGAGGGACATGCCTGGAACACCTCCCTAGGGAGGAGGGACATGCCTGGAACACCTCCCTAGGGAGGAGGGACATGCCTGGAACACCTCACTAGGGAGGAGGGACATGCCTGGAACACCTCCCTAGGGAGGAGGGACATGCCTGGAACTCCTCCCTAGGGAGGAGGGACATGCCTGGAACACCTCCCTAGGGAGGAGGGACATGCCTGGAACACCTCCCTAGGGAGGCGTCCAGGAGGATCCGGTACAGATGCCCAAGCCACCTCAGCTGACTCCTCTCAATGTGAAGGAGCAGCGGCTCGACTCCGAGCTCCTCCCGGGTGACCAAACTCCTCACCCTATCTCTAACGGAGCGTCCAGCCACCCTGAGGAGGAAACTCATCTCGAAGGGAGCGTCCAGCCACCCTGAGGAGGAAACTCATCTCTAAGGGAGCGTCCAGCCACCCTGAGGAGGAAACTCATCTCTAAGGGAGCGTCCAGCCACCCTGTGGAGGAAACTTATCTCGGCCACTTGTATCCGCGATCTTGTCCTTTTGGTCACTACCCAAAGTTCATGACCATAGGTGAGGGGTAGGTGCGTAGATTGACCGGTAAATCGAGAGCTTCGCCTTTCGACTCAGCTCCTTCTTCACCACGACGGTCCGGTACATCGACCGCATAACTGCGGACGCTGCACCAATCCGTCTGTCAATCTCACGCTCCATCGTTCCCTCACTCGTGAACAAGACCCCGAGATACTTGAACTCCTCCACCTGAGGCAGGACTTCTCCACCCACCCGGAGAAGGCACTCGGCTTCAAACCGCCCCAGCACATGCTGAAGGGCCCGGTCCAATGAAGCCAACAGGACAACGTCATCTGCAAAAAGCAGAGACGAAATCCTGAGGTTCCCAAACCGGATCCCCTCCAGCCCCTGGCTGCACCTAGAAATCCTGTCCATAAAAATTATGAACAGGACCGGTGACAAAGGGCAGCCCTGCCGGAGTCCAACATGCACCGGGAACAAGTCTGACCTACTGCCGGCAATGAGGACCAGACTCCTGCTCCGATCATACAGAGACCGGACAGCCCTTAATAGAGGCCATTAACGAGATAATTATCTCAGAATTCCGAGAAATGTTTTAATGAAAAAAAAAAAATCTGCTCTGTTTTTCTGAATGAACGAGATATCTCACAACTTGCAAGAAGCGGTCATTCACTTGAGAGCTGGATTTCATGGAAGCAAACATGTCCCGCCTGTTCAGTTTAATCCAGTTTTATTTTGCTTTTGGTTTGAAACATTGGGAGATACTCTTGTCTTTAAGTTATATAGATGGTATTGTTATTAGTTTGTTGACTTTGCGCAGGCACCTCAGGACTTTGCGGTTGTTCAGACGGAAAGCCCATGCTGGCCTGCTGGACATTGCAACTTTTCTCCAGGATCAGTTGAACAAGTACGGCATGCTTCATGGATATAAGATGATGCATCTGAAATAATTATTTCGTTAATTCAGAAAAACGGAGCAGAATTATTTTTTTTCATTAAAACTGTGGCAGGGCGAGTGCCACGGGGGCCCGACCGAAGGATGGAGAGACACGGAGTTTCGTGCAGGCCCTTTATTTGTCACAAAACACCACACACAGTGCAGAAGCACCTCACGCCAGCAGCTCCTCCGACCCCTCCGCTGCTGTCCAGCTCCCTTATAAGGCAGGCAGGGTGGAGAGCGCGCCACTCAGGTTGATGAGAAACAGGTGCGCGTGTCCCATCAACCTCTCCACCCTGCCACAAAACTTTTCTCGGAATTCTGAGATAATTAACTCATTAATTCAGAAAAACAGAGCAGACTTATTTTTCTCAAGTGAACGCAATACGCTTCCGTACAAAGCAACATCAGATTCTCATAATAATAACTAGCATTTATTTAATTTAAAAACATACCTGTTTTGGCCCCGAGCTGCAGTAGGTTGGTTTTCGTCATGTGGGAAGAGAGTCTTCTTGACTTTTTGGGCCCTTCCGTAAAAGTGTCTGCCTTCCATGGTCGCTTAAACCGGGCAGACACTGTGCGATTATCGGCTCGTTTTGAGCCGATTTTCCAGTCGTGCGACTATTTTTTGGATCGGGCCAGATTTCGACCCAATCGTTGGTCGTGCCTCGTACAGTATACGTGGGGTAATGATGAAAATCAAACTTGTTTGAAATCCTGGTCGCTCCTCATGAAGGAATCGCACAGTTGAAGCAGCTACGACCTGATTGGATTCATCCTTTCACAGAGAGCATGCGCAATCTCTGATGTCACGTCAAAAACTATTATTTGTAGTTTAAAGTATTGCAAATTCACATTACAAATCATGTTTTAATAGTAAAAAAAAGACAGCATTTCCCACGTCTACCCAGCCAATTCCTTGTCCAATCACGACGTTGTTTAATCTTTTTTCATTTATCGCCACACAGAATGGCACAAATTGCTAAAGGCTGATTTATGGCTCCGCGTTACACCAACGCAGAGCCTACGGCGTAGGGTACGCAGCAACGCACACCCTACGGTGCTCTGTGTGCTGTTCTGAACTTCTCTGTTGTGCTCATTTTGCTGGGACGTCGGGTCCCTCCGCCGAGACACAACTTTTGCGGTATGCGTTCATTGTTGTGTCTAAAAATGATGCGCAGTGCCCACCCAATCAGAAACGGTACCGATATGTTGGGATTTTTTTTATATATAAAAAAAAATAAAATTATAAAAAATAAAGGATTTCTACTTTCTCAATTGCAGCAACAAAACAGTGGAGTGCCATCCCTTCAAATATTTGATCTTAATGTTAAAGCAGCACAACGTAACTTTCAGCTTTTGTTGAGTTTGGCGGCATCTTTTGGACAAAAGCGGCAGTGCTTTACCAGAAAGAACACTAAGTTTCCCATGAGCACCAGCGCGTACTGCCGGAAAGATCCTGTCCGGTCGCGTGCATTTGTTTTGAGAGAAGACGGGACGGACTTTTCTGTTTCACCAAGTGAACAGACGGAACGGAACGGAATGGAAAAGATGTTAAACTGCTGGAAAGGAACTGGAATTTACCGGGATACCTTAAACAAGGAAGCCAGGGAGCGGTATATGGAGAAAATAATGATTATTAACGGTTTGGGTTCATATGAAATCCCTATCAAAGAGTGGAGCTCCTTGTCGGAGCTCCACTCTTTAGAAGGATTTACTGCCGCAGTTCTGCAGAACCCACGTCTCCGGCTCCCTTGTTTAGGAGTGTTTGGCAGCTGCTTTGGTAAATGTCTGACTCGCCATGTGTTTCAATACATTTGTATAATAGTACAACAGACAGTACATGTTTTGTATCCCTCTTACTTCTCTTTTCTTTTTTTTTGACTGCTATATTATGCTGAAGAGGCTCCGAGGCGTGAGCAATATTTTTGTTTTCCTCGTGAGATTATTTTTTCCTCTGCAGCTACAAATAGAGTTAATATTTTTTCCTTAACAAAATTAATCGCACCGCAGAGAGCTGGCCAGCAACTGCATTTAGCTGGAGAAGTGGGGAATAAAACCCGTATGAATGATCCGACCCTGGTCGTTATGAGTGTTTGTTTGTTTGTGGTTCAATAAACCCGTGTTTTGATCCGACGCCCGTCTGTGTGCGTGTTTGTTTGTTTACTGTGGAACGTTATGTTTGGTCATTACAGCCGCGATCCAACCGAGCCGATGACTCTTTCACTCTTTTACTCGTTATCTCAGATACTCGGCGTCCGTGGTTCTGCCTCCGGAAGGAAAGTGATGAAAAGTTAAACCATTAGGGATCTTTTCCCCACGTCTGTTGTGTGGAGCTGCTGCAGCCACAACGCAGCAACGGGTTACCAGCTTCTGCTGAGCTCTGCGCTCCACGCCCCGCCCCTTTTCGTCTGGACTATGAATCGGGAAGGAGGGGGAAGTGACGTATGCCGTAAAGCAGTCAAAGCCGTAAAAATGTGTAGTTTTTTAGTGTGGCAGGGTTCCTACCATGCTCCTCAAAGTTACATAGTACCAGTGAAGGCGATACAGACCCCTCAGACCATGACAGAGGTTCATTAAACCTGTTGGAAGTTGATGTACCATCACAATGATGATGATGAAATATTAGATCAAGCTGGAAAAGTTACATAGTGCTGCTTTAAAATATTAATATTAATATTAATATAAATTATAAAAGTATTGTAGCAACCCTGGTAGGGGTGAGTGATAAAGTTGGGGAGATCAGTCTGTATTCTCTCGTCTCTCTGCACGTGATGTCATGAAGGGTGCGGGCCGGTGGTGGGCATGCATTGGTGAATCAACAAAAATGGTATTAATTGGTGGAAACTCATGTCAAGAGACTTATCACCACACTCATATGTGTGTACATGTTTAGTCATTTATATCACAAGCTTTGATGGAAACATCAAAGGTACTTTATAGTAGGGCTGGGCGATTATACGATCTCGATTTGTGATCGCGATCAAATTAAGTTCGATCACGGTGATCAGCTGTGGGTCTACTTTCTCGATCACGTGCAAAATATGCTGCAGCAAAGTGCACGACAACCAATCACAACCCGCTTTCCTGGCACCGCGCTGTCTGCATTAATTGATCATGCATGACATGCCGCGGCAAGTTGCATGACCATAGGCAGTAAACTAGTTACATCTGCCTCCCCTGCACTGGTGGGAGCAAGCGTGACCAGAGAGAATAAAACTACAAGACAACAACCGCAGGCTAGCGTTAGCTTAGCTTCGAGCCGACCGGGACTCACGGTTAGCGGTTATTTATTTATTTATTTCGCCGGACAACTTCTTCCGATCGTACAGGAGGAGGATGTGATGGATTCACAAAATGCCCTTCGTGATGGATGTATTGTGTATTCGAACCGCACTCATTAAAGTTGTGATTCGCCCTGCTTGTACCACAAATTACTCATCACCGCCGACTTGAGAAACTCCGCGGCCCCGACATGGGTGTGTGTGCGCGTGCGTGCGTGCGTGTGTGTGTGTGTGTGTGTGCGCGCTCAGCGGAGTGAATGTGTCGGAGCGCGGAGGCAACAAGCAGAGCTCAGCATGATGACGCCGTAGGCTCTGCGTTGGTGTAACGCGGGACCATAAATCAGCCTTAAGTCCCTTTAGGCTAATACTGTGAGAAATAACCTCTCATAATAGCGGTACTACAGTTAATAAATGTAATAAAACTGCCGTTTCTGCTGGCTACTGAGTCCTGTAAGTGGCGAGTGAGTTTTAACTCCTTAATTACCAACCAGCGTCAGAGTCACGCACAGTAAACAAACTGATGTTAGAGAGCCACCTGTTGGTCAATTTAAGCAACCGCATCGCCAGCTGCTTGACAGTGGCTCAACTCATATTAGTTTACTGTTTTTGTTTTTAATAATGTCATTGCAATTTTATCTATGCAATTGTGAAAAAAATGGCAAAATAAATGAAAAACTGTGAACAACCGCATTCCGTAGGCTATTCAGTACTCAGTATTCAGCCAAGTCTTTACATTTTATTCCGCTTCAGTTTCGGCCTCAAATTTTCATTTTGGTGCATCCCTAGTTTTTTCGGTGGGTACCACTGGTAGCATTCTGGATTCTTGTTAAAACATGCTATTTGCTTTATTTGTTAATAATAAAAAAAAAACGAATCTCTGGTTTCTTTCTATTTTATTCCAGAAGGGAGGGGGGATCTTCTGATTTAAAAAAAATCGTGATTAAAAATCGAGATCATTCAATATGGGAAAAAAAATCGTGATCACTTTTTTTGCCATATCGCCCAGCCCTACTTTATAGTGATTTGAATGTGGTGATCTGGGCAGGGGGTGGTGACCAACGCTGCTTTCAGCTTTTTTATCGGTGTATTTTATGTGTGTACAGCATTACAAGATTAAATAAATATTCATGTTCATTAAAAGTTTGATGAAACAACAAGACCAGGGATGCCTACTATTTTTGCACAGTCCTGAAGTTTATGCCGTGCAACTCTATCATACGAAAGTGCTGCTTCTATACCACACAGACTCTGGGAGAGGTGAGACTCTCTGACCACAACCATCTAGAGGAAGTCTCTTTTTTTATTTGTGCGCAGAGGAAACAGTCAGTTGTAGTTCACGGAAATGCTTGTGTTTGGCTTTTAGCACCTACGTAAAGCAGGAGCCTTTTGAGGAAGAGATGAACCCTCTGTGACACGACTGCAGGCTGTCTGCTTCAGATGCCACAAGTGGGTGAGGATTGGTTCAGTCAGATTTGATCAGAAATTGAACTGCAAAAGGTCAGCCTAATGCACGTCATTCCTCTGACACACACCAGCTGTCACCTCGCCTGAGCCAGAACGAGTGCTAGAAGTAGCTGTGACTGTGATGAGTTCTTGAAAAGATCCAGTTTGTTTCGTTCTGTTCACCAAAGAGATTATTTTAGATTTAGTCAGTTGTTGGCCTGAGTTTATATACAAAGGTAAAATAAAGGAAAAAAACAAAACAAATGTAGCTCAATCAATCAATCAGTCACGGATGGGGTTGTTTGAGGACCCAAAAGCAGGAGAGTGGGAGGCAGGAGTTCACCAAAAAACGGGATTTATTGACAAAAAAACAAAAGCGCTGCTTGGCAGGATCAAAAAGGACCAGGATCATGAATGACAAAACTGACGAGGAGAACATGGAGGGAGCAAACAGTACGGACCGACCACGAGCAGGGAAAGACAAGACTAGATATACACAGGGGATAACGAGACACAGGTGGAGACAATCAGGGCAGATGGAAAACAGGCGGGGCACAACAGAAAACACAAACGGGGGGAAATGTCAAACCCTGACATAATCAATCAATCAATCAATCAATCAAAATACTTTAATAATACCAAGGGGAAATTATTTTCATACTCCATACATACATACAACATACCGTATTTTGACAATAAAAATAAATTGCCTGATAACTTTAATTTCATTGCACTGGATCAATTGCCAGGTGGTAACCACGGCAACAGAGATTCAGAAAAGAAGAGCCGGCTACCGCAGGACAGCGACATGAGTGATTTTGTGATTTTTTTTTAAATTTATTTGGTGAATTTAACAATTTTGATGACTGGGATGCAGAAGAGGAAATGAAAGAAAAGAAAATGAAAAGAAAGTAGAGAAACGGCACAAGGAGGTGACGTGGCCTCTGGAGCTCAGCTGCCGGCCGTCTCTCTGGTGCTGGGCTGGAAACTCTCCAGATCATGTCGGTGACGGGTCATCGCTGTGAGAGCAGCCTGCAGGCTTACTGGGCTCCATCAGTACAGGAGAGATGGAAATGGAGCAACATTTTATCATCTCTCAATGCTCCGGCAAGCAGTGCCAGGGGTCGCAAGCTACAAACTTTAAACGAACAAGCGGCTGCAGACGAGAGATTAAATAGTCAGCTCAGCCGCTCAGCTGAGGCTGGTTATAAAACTAATGATTTCAACTGAAAACACATTAAGGCATGAATAACTGATTTAATATTTATGTTTTTTGGTAGGTTACCGTGGGGGGTTTGTGGGGCTCTAAGGGGCTCTACCGGCCTCTAAGGGGCTCTGCCGGGCTCTAAGGGGGTTTGTGGGGCTCTAAGGGGCTCTGCCGGGCTCTAAGGGGGTTTGCAGGGTTCTAAGGGGGTTTTCAGCGCTCTCCGGGGCTCTAAGGGGGTTTGCAGGGCTCTAAGGCTCTACGGGGCTCTGCCGGGTTCTAAGGGGCTCTGCTGGGCTCTAAGGGGGTTTGTGGGGCTCTAAGGGGGTTTGCAGGGTTCTAAGGGGGTTTGCAGGATTCTAAGGGGGTTTTCAGGGCTCTAAGGAGGTTTGTTGTTCAATTCAATTTTATTTATATAGCGTCTAATACAACAGAGTTGTCTCTAGACGCTTTCCAGAGACCCATACCCAGAACATGACCCCTGAGCAGTTATTACATAAACAATGGCAGGTAAAAACTCCCCTAGTGGGAGAAAAACCTTAAGCCAAACAGTGGCAAGGAAAAACTCCCCTTTAGGAGGGAAGAAACCTTGAGCAGGACCAGGCTCGTAAGGGGGGACCCTCCTGCCGAGGGCCAGACTGGTGGGTCAGGGACCGCAGGCCAGCACGCAGCTCCCGAAGCTCCGGCCCAATCATCAAGTCCCAGGTTGGGGTGCAGGGTCGGGGAAAGGTTGAAAAGGGGCAGGGCCAGGGAGAGGAGTCTTGAGGGACGAACCTTCTCCCCCGCCCAAAAGGGGCTGTTACCCTGCCCCCCTCACTCCCACACTGCAGGTTCCGGTGTCCGGCAAAGGATGCTGCAACATGGACAAAAGAGAGAAAAGGGAGGAGAAGGGGGGCCAGCACAAGAAACTACAGGAGCGACTCTGACACACTAAAGTTTACACTACCTAGACATTTACCAACACCAGCTAGAGGTTTACTAAACACTAACTATAGGCTTTACTAAACAGAAATGTTTTAAGTTTAGTTTTAAAGGTGGAGGTGGTGTCAGCCTCCTTAACCCAGATTGGAAGTTGGTTCCATAGTAGTGGTGCATAGCTGGTGCTGTGGGAGCCAACACGCGGGCGCCGGTCAAGAGGACGTCCTACACCAACATATGTGGACATACTCAAGAAGGATGCCGGGGCCCAGAGTACCAGCGAACTGGAAAGTTGTATGGAGAATCGGGATGACTGGAGACAACGATGGACGGCTCGTCTGAGGACGACCTAGTAGTAGGTGCCTGATAGCAGAACGCCCGCCCTCCAAATCTACATTTGGATACTCTAGGAACTACGAGTAAACCTGCACTCTGAGAACGGAGAGCTCTACAGCGCTTTTACAGGTAACCAATGGAGCGACGCTAACACTGGAGAGACGTGGTCTCTCCTGCTAATTCCTGTCAGTACTCGTGCTGCTGCATTTTGGATCAGCTGGAGCCTATTCAGCAAATTACTTGGACATCCTGCTAACAACACATTACAGTAATCTAGTCTAGAAGATACAAACGCATGAACTAGTTTTTCTGCATCACTCTGCGAGAGGATTTTCCTAATCTTTGCAATATTACGGAGATGGAAAAATGCTATTTTACAAACCTGATTGACATATGGTTTAAACGACAAATCCTGTTCGAAAATAACACCAAGGTTTCTCACAGTTGCACTGGAAGCCATCGCAACACCATCTAGTCCCTTCCTAAGATGCTCTGGACCAAGAATGATAACCTCTGTTTTATCTGAATTTAGAAGCAAGAAATTTCTGGACATCCAGTCCTTGATGTCCCTAAGACATGCCTGAAGTTTAACTAACGGTTCTGTTTCATCCGGCTTCATAGACAAGTAGAGCTGCGTATCATCAGCATAACAATGAAAGTGTATGCCGTGATTCTGGATTATACTTCCCAACGGCTGCATGTATAAACTGAACAAGATTGGCCCTAGCACTGAACCCTGCAGAACACCATAACAGACCCTTGACTGTTCTGAGGAAACCTCATGTACATGAACAAACTGGAACCTGTCAGATAGATATGATTTAAACCAACATAGAGCTGTCCCTTTAATCCCAACAACATGCTCTTTCCTGTGCAGTAAAATGCCATGATCTATAGTGTCAAAAGCAGCACTGAGGTCCAGTAGAACCAATATGGACACTAATCCCTTATCTGAGGCCATAAGGAGGTCATTCGTGACTCGAACCAGTGCTGTCTCTGTGCTATGATGCATTCTGAACCCTGACTGAAATACTTCAAACAGATCATTTCTATACAAATAGTCACATAGCTGGCTTGAAACTGCCATTTCCAGAATTTTAGATACAAATGGAAGGTTGGAAATTGGTCTATAATTAGCTAAGGTGTCTGGGTCAAGAGAAGGTTTTTTAAGTAAAGGTTTAATTACTGCGACTTTGAAAACCTGTGGTACATATCCTAAACTTTGGGATAGGTTAATTTGGTCCAGTATTGTCGTACCAATAAGAGAAAAAACATTTTTGAATAGTCGAGTCGGGATGGGGTCTAACATACATGTGGTTGACTTAGCTCTATTAACGAGTAAGGTCAGCTCAGGGAGGTCTATAGGATCAAAACTGTCTAGAGACAAGTCAGAGCGTAGGGAAGTCGCTAAAGCTGAAGAAACACCTACAACCGGCTGGTTGATTTCTTCTCTAATTCTCGTGATTTTACTGTTGAAGAAGCTCATAAAGTCTTCACTACTGAGAGCTGCAGGAATGCACGGCTCAACAGAGTTGTGACTCTTTGTCAGCCTGGCTACAGTGCTGAACAGAAAACGTGGGTTACTTTTGTTATCCTCTATCAACGTTGAATAATAAGCTGTTCTGGCTTTGCGAATGGCTTTTTTATATACTATTAGAATATCTTTCCATTCACGATAAGAGTCTACAGACTTACAAGAGTACCACTTCCTTTCCATTTTACGCAAGTTTTGTTTCAACATGCGGATATCTGAATTATACCAGGGAGTTAAGCTCCTGTGGCTAGAAACCCTCCTTTTCAAAGGAGCAACTTCATCTAAAGCTGACTGACATGGTAGACGCATATTTAAAGGGATTGTGACATGAAAAACACATTTTTCTTGATTTTTTGTGTTTAGTTGGGTGTCTTGACATCAATTACACCCAAAAAAACCAAACTTTTAACATTCAGTGTATTGTGTGCTTTCTGGAAATTTCCGCATAATTATGCAAAAACGGCGCGTCTGGTTGGGTGGCGGACCGTTACGTATAGACCCGCTAAATCACCGCCCCCTCCACCCAGCTCCCTGCCCATCAGCACTGAGCCGCGGGCTGGAGGGAGAGAGACGGCCACCGCCTCTCTCCTCTCCACCCGCGCTCTCCTTTTTTTTCGCCTACGACCTCAGATCAGACGAGACAACCCGCTGCATAATCATATTACTAAGCGGAGGAAAAGAAACTAACAAGGATTCCCTTAGTAGCGGCGAGCGAAGAGGGAAGAGCTCAGCGCCGAATCCCCGTCCGAGCGGCGGGCGTGGGAAATGTGGCGTACGGAAGACCGCTTGCCCGGTGTCGCCTGAGTCCTTCTGATCGAGGCTCAGCCCGTGGACGGTGTGCAAGACAAAATCACATACCATTGATCCACTGTCTGCTGTGTGCGGGGAGTTTGGGGGAGAGGAGGAGTGGAGGATGGGGGGGGGTTGGGAGGAGGAGCGGGGCAATGATTGACAGGAAAGGGGAAAAGGACGCGTTTTTCACAGGCAAAAAACACCGTCATAAAAAAAGCCAGGCATGGAGTACCGGAGTGAAGTTTTTCTTGTTACACCCTTTTAGACACATTTGAGGGATATTGGCCAAGACTTTTAATAGTGTTAAAAGCATGTTAAAAATTATGTCACAATACCTTTAAAGTCTGGCGTTGGAATAGAGACTCATACAGGAATTCAACATTCATTTAATCCCAGCTCATTAAACCAGGTTGCTTTGTATCAGTCTGCGCAGTTAATTTTATTGTTTTTTAGCACCGTGAAAAATGTCTGCAAGATGCATGTCAGACTGTGCATGTGATGCATGCACCGGCCGAAACAAACACACAAAAACCACTCGATTGTCAAGCCAGTAGTATAAAAATACTCTGATTCCACTTACAAGCAGAACTGGTGCATCTGGAGTTTCTGAATGATGGAACAGGAATACCGGCATGGCAGTGAAGAGCCCTGAACGTGAAGTGTGGATTATAATTCACATGAATTTACAGTATGCACATAACTGTGTTTATACCACGGTCTGTGTGGATACTCGATTCTGATTGGCTGGCAGGTGTCCATTAAAAGTGTTAATGGACACCTAGTTTGGTCAAATTGCCTGATATCTTTGATATCATTGCGCTGGATCAACTGCCAGGTGGTAACCACGGCAACGGATATTCAGAGAAGAAGAGTCGGCTATCGCAGGACATTTGTAGCTTAAAGGGGACATATTATGGCATTTAATGTATATTTTAAACAGGCCTTGAATGTCTTAAAAACAATCAAAAGCTTGTTTTTTCTACATAAATCAGAAATTCAGCCTGTGGGCCATGTCTCTAGTTTTACCGCTTCTAACCCCTTTTTCTGTGCTTCATTCTAAGGGGCAGGGCTATGATAATGAGGCTCTCTGCTGATTGGCTGCCTGAATGACGTGTAGCAGGGGAGGGAACAAACCCTCGCTCTGGCCAGAGCGACGAACACAAAGCGTGTCCCACGCGAGGGAGCTTCTGCGACAAAATAAATTCCATTGCTTTATTCTTTTTGTATTGGACTGTCCTAACTGGCCGTGAGTTTAACGGTTTCAGTGTGGACAGAGAGAGTTTAATGGTTTCAGTGTGGACAGAGAGAGTTTAACGGTTTCAGTGTGGACAGAGAGAGTTTAACGGTTTCAGTGTGGACAGAGAGAGTTTAACGGTTTCAGTGTGGACAGAGAGAGTTTAACGGTTTCAGTGTGGACAGAGAGAGTTTAACGGTTTCAGTGTGAACAGAGAGAGTTTAACAGTTTCAGTGTGGACAGAGAGAGTTTAACTGTTTCAGTGTGGACAGAGAGAGTTTAACAGTTTCAGTGTGGACAGAGAGAGTTTAAAAGTTTCAGTGTGGACAGAGAGAGTTTAACTGTTTCAGTGTGGACAGAGAGAGTTTAACGGTTTCAGTGTGGACAGAGAGAGTTTAACGGTTTCAGTGTGGACAGAGAGAGTTTAACGGTTTCAGTGTGGACAGAGAGAGTTTAACGGTTTCAGTGTGGACAGAGAGAGTTTAACGGTTTCAGTGTGGACAGAGAGAGTTTAAAAGTTTCAGTGTGGACAGAGAGAGTTTAACTGTTTCAGTGTGGACAGAGAGAGTTTAACGGTTTCAGTGTGGACAGAGAGAGTTTAACGGTTTCAGTGTGGACAGAGAGAGTTTAACGGTTTCAGTGTGGACAGAGAGAGTTTAATGGTTTCAGTGTGGACAGAGAGAGTTTAATGGTTTCAGTGTGGACAGAGAGAGTTTAACGGTTTCAGTGTGGACAGAGAGAGTTTAACGGTTTCAGTGTGGACAGAGAGCGTCCGATGTCACGCAGCTCGACGCGATAGTCGGACGCTCTCATTCAGTTACACGGATCTTAAAGGCTGAATTACGGTTCTGCGTTAAATCGACGCGTACCCTACGCCGTAGGCTCTGCGTTGGTGTAACGCGGAACCATAAATCAGCCTTTAGTTCCCTGAACGGGTCACCTCGTCTTCACACTAATTCACACAGGAAGATTTAATTTTTAATTCTAAACAGGTACACCACAGTTACTCAGATTCCTCATCATTTCATATGTTACAAGAAATCACAAGACTGAATTTTCACAAATGGCAACTTTATTGTTAAAAAAATAAATCATAAGTTGTATATAAATAACATTTATGCACTATTGTTTGCTCAAGGAAGGACCGTGCATCTTCTGAAAGTGTCGTTGAACAGCTTCAGGTGCTTGGAAGATCTGAAATCATAAACAGAAGAAAAATGTATTACGGTACTAATAGAGCCACTGGGGCCCGGGGCCGCTCACCGGTCTGGTCCGGTGTGTGGCCTCCGGTGCTCCGGTGCAGCTGAGCTAAATACTTGTAGACAAATATAAATAACAATAAAAAAATAACGTCACTTACTGCTGATTCGTGTGCAGTTGCCGGGTCCGTACTGTTGGTACTGATCCTTTTATGAGGGTAAGTGTCGATGCAAAACCTCATTTTAACTGACCCTCGTTGTTCAAACGGCCACCGCTTCTGAACAATGGTGAAGCTCCAGCCGGCGGAGTTAGTTGTGGGCGTGGTTTCAGCAGCGGAGGAGACCGAGGGAGTGGTTTGCATTTTTGCTTACGTAACGAAAATGCACAAATCTGAACGGCTCGTAGGAGTCACATGACACTGGAAGATTCATTCGGGCGGGTTGTACAGACCTTGCAGAAATTCCTGGGATTTCATCTTCCCTGTGTTGGCAGGGTGAGGGGAGACCACTTTATATATGTTAAAATAAGAAAAAACCTGTTTTTCATAAGAGGTCCCCTTTAATGAAACGTTTATTATTTTGAATGGTTGATCATATATGTAGCTTAATAAAGCAATTTAGGAAACTATCTGTGGACTTTGATTGTCTGAAACAAATCTATTTCCTGTTTGTTACTGTAGCGTAGCCGAGCGGAGCTGAGCGGACTAGAATATCTCCCGTTGCTGAGTCGTATCTCAGGTCCGTCCTAGTTACTGGAGACGGTGGTGATTGTTCCAGGTATTAGTCAGACCCTCAGGTGTTAAAAACTACCTGGCTTTGACGCGGGCCGGGAGCGGGCTGGGAGCGGGCCGGGAGCGGGCTGGGAGCGGGCTGGGAGCGGGCTGGGAGCGGGCTGGGAGCGGGGTGGGAGTGGGCTGGGAGCGGGCTGGGAGCGGGCTGGGAGCGGGGTGGGGAGCGGGGTGGGAGCGGGCTGGGAGCGGGGTGGGAGCGGGCTGGGAGCGGGGTGGGAGCGGGCTGGGAGCGGGCCGGGAGCGGGGTGGGAGCGGGCTGGGAGCGGGCTGGGAGCGGGGTGGGAGCGGGCTGGGAGCGGGGTGGGAGCGGGCTGGGAGCGGGCTGGGACGCGTCCCCGCGGGGCGGGAACCCGCCGATCGAGCGGCAGCCTCGCGTCCAAGCCCGCGGGGAAGCGTCCCAGGGCTGGAACGCTTCCCCGCGGGCTCGGACGAAGCTGCCGCTCCATCGGCGGGCATGGAGCCCGCCGACGTTACTGTTGATGGATTATACCGTAGACCACTGCTGCTTCTGTTTTACATCCATTAAATACATGGATGTAATAATAAAAGAGTCTGCTAACTTAACCACCGTCTTCAACGCTCCGTTGTTTAAAAACGACGCTCTTCCGTGTTTATTCTGCTTTGGTTGTTCAGTAACACCGTCCCCAGCCCCGCCCCCAGCCCTTGACGTAAGCACGTAGCCCCCGACGTAAAGTGGTTCTTTTCCTGGCCCAGCAAAGACCTGGTGCTACAGTAGCACCAGTTTTGAGAGCCAGGAGCCGGTGCTTAGGCTGTGTAAAACCGAAGAACTGGTGCTAAGTCTGGCTCTAGCCCAGAACCAGCCCTGGAACCAGCTTGGTGTAAAAGGGGTAAGTTATGACTTGTTAAAAAACTTACCAGGTTCCAACGGCTGCAGACGAGAGATTAAATAGTCGCTCAGCCGCTCAGCTCTGGCTTGTTATAAAACTAATGATTTCAACTGAAAACACATTAAAGCATGAATAACTGATTTAATATTTATGGGTTTTGGTAAGTGACCGTGGTATAAGCGGGATAATGCCCTTGAGGTGAACATTAACATAAATATATCACTTCACGGAGGCAAAGCGGTTCACGCCCCTGCGTCGTCCATATATTTATGTTAATTTACACCTGGAAGGGCATTTTCCCTTCCATACGTGAACTTGTTTCCTGCTGTGAACCCGTCCACCAGAAACCCCTGGATTCCTGTCACTGTCCATCTCAGCTCAACAAACCGTGGCTTGTGTGCTGCTTATTCACCTCAGAATTACACTTGACAGCTTCTTCTCCATGGACTGGATATTTCCGCCCCATAGTCACATAAACCACTTTCACACACATCCTTTGTGTTTGACACGGGATAATGAGCACATGTTTCTTCAGCCTTCAGGTTAATGGCTGTTTGTCTGCCATCATGCGTAATCCAAGTAGACCCTGTAGTTCCTTCAGCTGTGTCTAGGATGTAATTTACACTGGTGGAGTAAATCAGCAAGCATTGGCGAGCTCCAGCTTCCAGCTCTTTCAGCTGTAAACTTGCAGAATTTCTCCACATAAAAATGACATTTCTTTTATTTATTTGCACATGAGCTGAAAGTGATAATGCAAAGTGCTCGAATGATTTGCGATCATGTGGGACTATATTAAGGTCATTTTTTGCACCGAAGCTCAGTAAAACCACAACTGCAGATCCATAGCTGATAAGGTCCAGTGACGCCTCTGCACCAATGGAACCTTCCAGCGGTAGCAGTGAGACCCGGCTCACCCGCCGCTTTGGGTGAATTAACTTAATCTTCCATACCTTAGACAGGTTGATTTTTTTTTTAACGAAAATTAAAAATAAAAGGAAAGAAAAGCAATAAGGATGATGCCATCTTCGTCATTAGTGCTACTAATAATAATCATGTGTTTTACTGCCATATCACAAAGTAAAGCATAGTTGCATCTCTTTCCACTGATGAGTCAAAGTTGTAGATAGCTTACTTTGTAGTTAGTGTCCTCACTAGGAGGTTTATGTGAAGAGGAGATAATGTGAGCAGTTTGGCGTGGTGTTGTGGTGCATCCACGCTGTTTTTGCTTCCCATGACAGTTAAATCTGTTTTTTAGGCCGTCTCCTCCTCATTGGTGTCACTACTGCACAGAGCTGGGTAGAGTAGCCAAAAATTGTACTCAAGTAAAAGTAATGTTACTTCAGAATAATATTACTCAAGTAGAAGTAAAAGGTAGTCATCCAAATAATTACTTGAGTAAAAGTAAAAAAGTACTTGGTGAAAAAACTACTCAAGTACTGAGTAACTGTTGAGTAACGTCTGATTTATTTTTTTAACACAACCATTCAAACAGACAAAAGTACAAAATAATCATCTTAAGGCAAATTAAATCAATAAAATAAATTAAAAATAATAAAAAAATAGCTTAAATTAAAATAATCTTAAAGTAAATTCAAGTACTTTAATAAAATAATAACAGAATAAAAAAATAAATTAAGCACAAGTAGCACAAAATTTGAAGCCTTTGTACTTTTCTTTTTTAACCAGGCAGAACTAGAACAAACATGAACTCATAGAAACTCTGTGTGTGTTTGAGTCTGTGTAAATGTGACAAAACATGCAAACACAAACATTTTTCCCAAAGAATCACCCAGTGATGTCATGAGATTGACGCTTACGTGGATAAAAGGGATAAAAGAAAAGTAACAGCTCAACGTAGCCTAATGTAGCGGAGGAAGAGGAACAGTTTCTTCTTCACAAACCTACTCAAGTAAAAGTAAAAAGTATAGTGATTCAAAACTACTCCTAAAAGTACAACATTTCCCAAAACTTACTCAAGTAAATGTAACGGAGTAAATGTAACTCGTTACTACCCACCTCTGCTACTGCATCACAATTACAATGAGTTTCTGAACCTTGGGCCTTAACCGGTACCAGCTGTGGCTGATCCTGATGTTGTTTGTTGGTGCTTTGATCAGCTGCACACATTCACACGTTCACTTCAGCAGCAGTGAAAGCAGCAGGAGATGCAGGCTGTTTTAGGGTGGGACCAAGTTTAGACCAAACAAGTTGGTGGTTGTTCCTCCACGAGTTAGTTTCGCCGGCTCAGAACTAGATTTAACCTTCACACTATTTAAAGCCACAAAATATTTTTGCCTCCATTGCAGTCCAACAGAAATGAATTGATGCTATCGTTGCAACACGCTGTTGGGTGAGATGAATAAGCTTGAGTTTGTGGGTTTCTGGTCTCTGTGCAGGCACCATGCTATCCACCCTGGCAGCACCGCTGCTACCAGAGGCCTCCAGGACGCTGTGGACCGTCCCTGCAAACCAGAACCTTTCCATCAGTATGTCCTTTTTAATTACTATTATCATCATTTTCATTTTTCTTGAAGAAAACATTTAAGAGTATGTGGTAAAGTTTTAGCTTGTTCTTCCTGTTTGGAGTCTTTATACTAAGCTGTTCTAACGCCATCCTTATCCCTGCTCTGAACTTGGTTCGTATCAAACTTAAAGTTTAATTGCTGCAGAAGAAAGTGTTAAAAAGAAAGCACGTTCCTGCTTACAATAAGTACTGTAGCCCCTAAGGCCATTAAACCCATCGGGGAAGATCAGAGTTTCTGTAATTGCCATTATAATGTGCCAAAAAAAATCTTTTTTAACATCTATTTTATTGAATGATATGTTATTAAAGAGGTAATGTAGTCAGTAGTGGACCAGTAGTAGTTCCTGTGCAGCTCAAGCACCAACAAATGTAACACATGTAGCAGCGTTTGCACAAGGTGTGTGTTTGTGTGTGTGTGTATAGTTCCTGGCAGTCTAGACACGCTGCGGCCCGGGTCAGGTATTGGCATGCCGTTCCCTCCGTTCATGCGTAGAAACAAGCTCATGACAAAGCAAGGGCCCACGAGGCTGCTGAGAACGGGCTTTATCCTTTCAGAGCAGACCTGGGTGGTCAGAATGTGGAGAAGACGGTTCACCTGCATGGAATAATGGCCCCTAAGCAATGAATTATGATGCGGTTTATATTTCATGCCTTGAACTTTATCCAGGACGTGCAGTTACATGTTCCTGCATTCCCAGAGAAAAAGAAACAACGCTCAACTGATCTGGGGTTTGACTTACACTTGATAACTGGGTGCAGAGCTGTGAGCACTAATGCTTGCTGCACTATGAAAGGAAATGCTAGACAACAGTGCAAAGTGAAGTTAGTTTGTGGTGGGTTTGCATATTGAAGTAACATTAACTCAAAATAAACATATAGAACATGGAGATTTTAATCAACTAGCAAACTGTTCCTAACATTAAGTGTTTCAAAAAAAATGTACCTGACCTGAGATACAGGACTGTCTCAGAAAATTAGAATATTATGATTTTCTGTAATGCAATTACAAAAACAAAAATGTCAAAAATTCTGGATTCATTACAAATCAACTGAAATATTGCAAGCCTTTTATTATTTTAATATTGCTGATTCAATTCAATTCAATTTTATTTATATAGCGTCTAATACAACAGAGTTGTCTCTAGACGCTTTCCAGAGACCCACACCCAGAACATGACCCCCGAGCAGTTATTACATAAACAATGGCAGGTAAAAACTCCCCTAGTGGGAGAAAAACCTTAAGCCAAACAGTGGCAAGGAAAAACTCCCCTTTAGGAGGGAAGAAACCTTGAGCAGGACCAGGCTCATAAGGGGGGACCCTCCTGCCGAGGGCCAGACTGGTGGGTCAGGGACGGCAACAGCACAGCAGGCAGGTGGAAGCAGCAACGGGATGACCAGGGGTGGGGACCGCAGGCCAGCACGCAGCTCCCGAAGCTCCGGCCCAATCAGCAAGTCCCAGGTTGGGGTGCAGGGTCAGGGAAAGACTTGTGCTCCGTAATGCAAGCTACAAGCCACCCACGACCACCTGCAGGACAAAAGAGAGAAAAGGGAGGAGAAGGGGGGGCCAGCAACGGGATGACCAGGGGTGGGGACCGCAGGCCAGCACGCAGCTCCCGAATCTCCGGCCCAATCAGCAAGTCCCAGGTTGGGGTGCAGGGTCAGGGAAAGACTTGTGCTCCGTAATGCAAGCTACAAGCCACCCACGACCACCTGCAGGACAAAAGAGAGAAAAGGGAGGAGAAGGGGGGGCCAGCAACGGGATGACCAGGGGTGGGGACCGCAGGCCAGCACGCAGCTCCCGAAGCTCCGGCCCAATCAGCAAGTCCCAGGTTGGGGTGCAGGGTCAGGGAAAGACTTGTGCTCCGTAATGCAAGCTACAAGCCACCCACGACCACCTGCAGGTTCCGGTGTCCGGCAAAGGATGCTGCAACATGGACAAAAGAGAGAAAAGGGAGGAGAAGGGGGGGCCAGTACAAGAAACTACAGGAGCGACTCTGACACACTAAAGTTTACACTACCTAGAGATTTACCAGCACCAGCTAGAGGTTTACTAAACACTAACTATAGGCTTTACTAAACAGAAATGTTTTAAGTTTAGTTTTAAAGGTGGAGGTGGTGTCAGCCTCCTTAACCCAGATTGGAAGTTGGTTCCATAGTAGTGGTGCCTGATAGCAGAACGCCCGCCCTCCAAATCTACATTTAGATACTCTAGGAACTACGAGTAAACCTGCACTCTGAGAACGGAGAGCTCTGACAGGAACATAAGGCACTATCAGGTCTTGCAAATAATGCAGAGCTAAGCCGTTTTGGGCTTTATACGCAAGTAATAACATTTTAAATTGGATTCTGAATTTTACGGGTAACCAATGGAGCGACGCTAACACTGGAGAGACGTGGTCTCTCCTGCTAATTCCTGTCAGTACTCGTGCTGCTACATTCTGGATCAGCTGGAGCCTATTCAGCAAATTACTTGGACATCCTGCTAACAACACATTACAGTAATCTAGTCTAGAAGATACAAACGCATGAACTAGTTTTTATGCATCACTCTGCGAGAGGATTTTCCTAATCTTTGCAATATTACGGAGATGGAAAAGGCTATTTTACAAACCTGATTGACATATGGTTTAAACGACAAATCCTGATCGAAAATAACACCAAGGTTTCTCACAGTTGCAGTTAATGATTGTGGCAGGGTGGAGGAGCTGCAGCCACTCAGGTTGATTGGGGCACAGGTGGCCCCAATCAACCTCTCCACCCTGCCTGCCTTCATAAGCTGCAGAGCAGCAAGAGGTCTCGGGGGCTGCTGCTGGAGCTGCTGAGCTGTCTGGTGCTGTGTTTGTGCACGTGTGGTAAATAAAACAGTTCTGCACTGAAACTCTGTGTCCTCTCTGTCCTGTCGGTCGGGCCCCGTAGCCTAGCCTTGCTACACTGGCGCCCAACGTGGGGCCCGACGGGATGGAGAAGGGAGGCACGGAGCGGGCCCTGGAGGCACTGGCCCGAGCAATGGCCGACCTGGCAGCCGTGCTTCAGGGCCAGGGTGAGCGGCAGCTCGCGGCGCTGGAAGCGCTGCTGGCGCCGCAGCCGGCAGGCCGCGAGGCAGAGGCTGCGGGACCAGCGGAGCGACCCACTCCAGCGCCACGTCTGAGGTTCGCCACGGCGGTCCCGGAGGATGCGGTCCCTGAGAATGCGGTCCCTGAGAATGCGGTCCCTGAGGATGCGGTCCCGGAGGATGCGGTCCCTGAGAATGCGGTCCCTGAGGATGCGGTCACTGAGGATGCGGTCCCGGAGGATGCGGTCCCGGAGGATGCGGTCCCGGAGGATGCGGTCCCGGAGGATGCGGTCCCGGAGGATGCGGTCCCGGAGGATGCGGTCCCGGAGGCGTCAGAGGCTGAGACTGAGGTCGGCGAGGCGGAGACAGACCAGCTGCTGGAGCAGTGCTGCATCGGGGAGGAGACGGACCAGCGGCCGGAGCAGTGCTGCGTCGGGGAGGGGGTGGTCCTGGACACACACCGGCCACGGATGCCGTCTGGCCCGAGGCCACCCTGGGCCTGGTCCCGAGAGCGGCGTTCTCGGCGGTTACGCCGAGGGCGGCCTCCCGACCGGGTTCTGTGGTCGGCCCGTCGCCGAGGACGACCTCCCGACCGGCCCCAGCGGTCAGCCGAACCGGGAAGGCCCGGAGGCGCAGTCTGCGGTTCCTGGCTTCCTCTCCCGCTCCGAGGGGGGCGGGGGGAGTTGGCTCGGCCGGATGGACCCCGGCCTGAGGTTGGCGATGGGGGTGTGTGGCAGGGTGGAGGAGCTGCAGCCACTCAGGTTGATTGGGGCACAGGTGGCCCCAATCAACCTCTCCACCCTGCCTGCCTTCATAAGCTGCAGAGCAGCAAGAGGTCTCGGGGGCTGCTGCTGGAGCTGCTGAGCTGTCTGGTGCTGTGTTTGTGCACGTGTGGTAAATAAAACAGTTCTGCACTGAAACTCCGTGTCCTCTCTGTCCTGTCGGTCGGGCCCCGTAGCCTAGCCTTGCTACAATGATAACCTCTGTTTTATCTGAATTTAGAAGCAGGAAATTTCTGGACATCCAGTCCTTGATGTCCCTAAGACATGCCTGAAGTTTAACTAACGGTTCTGTTTCATCCGGCTTCATAGACAAATAGAGCTGCGTATCATCAGCATAACAATGAAAGTGTATGCCGTGATTCTGGATTATACTTCCCAACGGCTGCATGTATAAACTGAACAAGATTGGCCCTAGCACTGAACCCTGCGGAACACCATAACAGACCCTTGACTGTTCTGAAGAAACCTCATGTACATGAACAAACTGGAACCTGTCAGATAGATATGATTTAAACCAACGTAGAGCTGTCCCTTTAATCCCAACAACATGCTCTAACCTGTGCAGTAAAATGCCATGATCAACAGTGTCAAAAGCAGCACTGAGGTCCAGTAGAACCAGTATGGTTCTACTGGACCTCATCAGGGCTTACAGCTTAAGAAAACTCAAATATCCTATCTCAAAAAATTAAAATATTCTGGGAATCTTAATCTTAACCTGTAAGCCATAATCAGCAATATTAAAATAATAAAAGGCTTGCAATATTTCAGTTGATTTGTAATGAATCCAGAATGTATGACATTTTTGTTTTTTTAATTGCATTACAGAAAATAAAGAACTTTATCATAATATTCAAATTTTCTGAGACAGTCCTAAGTGTAAGTGTGTTCATCAGCCCGGGTGATTAATGGACAACCTGTGCAAACCATGTTTTTTACTTATTGGTGGCTGATGACTCAGACTCGCACCAACGTTCTCTGTTGGTTTGTAGAGGAGGTCCAGCTGTTTCAGATGTTTCCATTGATGCAGTCAGATTCCCCAGAAGGGACGTGTGTGTGTGTGTGTGTGTGTGTGTGTGTGTGTGTGTGTGTGTGTGTGTGTGTGTGTGTGTGTGTGTGTGTGTGTGTGTGTGTGTGTGTGTGTGTGTGTGTGTGTGTGTGTGTGTGTGTGTGTGTTTCACTAACACCTCCACGTCCCTCCACTGTCGGGGATTAGTGGGTGGAGTAGATTCTTTTGCTCCGACCACGATGACATGTTCATCTGGGTTTTATTTTTAAAAACAAAAGTTCTAAATACCAATGGTCGACCTGTCTAATGGGGCAGTTATTGGCCCATTTTGAAATAATCGGCATCAGCCAATTCCTGGCGTGTTAACAGGCAAAACAATGGGTGCATAAATCAGCCCTCAGCACTGTGTAAATGGAGACTATTTAACAATTAGTGTTTTAATACATCTGACTTACCGAAGCTATTCCTCCTCCCATATTTACACATGCTCTTTAAACTTCCTACACTACCCAGTGTGTAAATGAGTAATTGATGAATAACAAACTCATCCACCTGATGCAGATTCTCATTTATATAGCTTTTGTTTCTGAGGGTGGTGTCGTCATGATTATTAGACACTCCAGCTGCACAAGGAACACAACCTTTTTGTGCCTGTTTTTCTTCTCTGTGGGTTTTGTTTCCAGATCATTCTTTTCACTGACTTGACAAAGGACTTCAACATTGGTACATATAAAGTATAATCTTGATGTTTGGTTTCTCTCTGACTTGGTGGGGACGGTCCAGCTCAGCGCTGTAGAGTGTGAGTCAAACAGCAGGGATTAGTTCCCAGTATACATGAGTGTTGAGACTTTTCCACTAGTACCTACTCAGCACGACTCCACTCGCCTTCCCCTCGTTTCTTTTCAACACCCAGATCAGCAGTAGGAGGTTGGAGAAGCTGCTGTGACGTATTTGATTGTGTTTCTAAACGAAGAAGACAACAACACTAAAGATGTAGAACCTGGAGGAGATGATAGATGTGCTGCTGGATCTTTTTTGTCTCTGTGCTGCTGAAAAGTCAGCTGGAGCCGTGAGCAGCTATGAAGAGACAGAGCTCCTGGTAGATCTGGTCGTTCCTTATCTCCGTCTAGATCCCTTTTTAATTCTCTCCTCAGCACCAGGTTTATGAACATCTGCACCTCAGAGTTCATAAACAGACTTTTGCTGCCGTTGCTGGTGGAATAAAATGAACCAGAATCCGTCAGAGTCTCTTTCTCTGATTTCCTCCTCCTGACTCAGACGTCTGACTCCAACCCCCCGACCAATCGGTGGCCTGTAGTGTGATGATGTCAGATACAGCCGACTCAGCCGCTTAGAACCCCGGCAGAATAGTTACAGGAAAGTACCTACTCGACACGCCTCCACCCCTAGTGGAGAAGCACAAAACCGGGGCGAGTCGGGCTGAGTAGGTACTGGTGGAAAAGCTCCATCCGTCCTCCCCCACCACCTCTCTAGTGACCTTGGTGTGTCTCCACTGAGTTGCTGTGTTTGGTGAAGGCCTCTTCTTCTTCAGTTTCCATGTTTCCTCTGGTTAATCTAAATGTTTCTTATTTTGTACATTTTTTGTAAGTAGTCTATGACTTTCTTTTATAGTCACTTTCAGGGTCTTCCTCTTCAGAGCTGTCACTTCATCAACAGCATCAACTAAGTCACTTATAACATCGCAAAACATCCTGGGGTCGGATTCACAAAACATTCTTAAGAAAAAAAATCTTCTTAAGTGTCATTTTTTTCTTAAGTTCAGTCTTAAGAAGAAAAAAGAGAAGAAGTCGTATTATCCAAAAAAGTTCCTAAGTATTTCTCAACTTTCTTCTTAAGAAAAAACTTAAGAATAAAATGTCTTCTGTGAAAAGGTAAGACTCTAATATCAACTTTTTCAACACATTTTAGACAAGTTTAGACTAGTAGGTCATAGTTTGAGGATATACTTTGTAATTAATTACACAAAGAGCCTGTTAACTGTTTGTTAGCATGTTAGTTAGCGTGGTAGTTAATTATTATTAATTTTCCCCAATAATATTTTTTTTTCGCACATTAATCTCATCCACCATAACCTTGAAAAGTTCCTGCATCTCTTTTTCTCCTTCTCCATGTTTAGTGAGTGACTGACGGTTAAGACCAAACTACCTGTAGGCTATAAATGTTGTTTGTTGGTGCGTGCAATGCAATGACATATTTTAAGAAGTTCTTAAGTAGGAAAAATAAGAAATGACAGTTCTTAAGACGGTTCTTAAGAAAATATTGAGGAATTGCACTGAAAAACTTTCTTATGAACTTCTTAATTTTAGATCTTAAGACATTTCTTAAGATGGTTCTTAAGAACATATTGGTGAATCCGGCCCCAGATCACCATCATACACCGCTTTTCAGATTACATGAATTAATGTGTTGGCTAATTGATATGCTAGCCAGTCCGTCTGCGCTGACATGTACAGGAAACCTACTTGTAGACCAATATCCGCTTCTGGACTTGGTCCGTCCTCTGAGCTCTACCACTCTTTATTGAGATTTCTCCCACAAAGACGGAAGAAAAAGAAAGGAACATGAAGGCATCATGAATCTTTGCAGACATAATTAAATATCTTTCTTTTCTCATCAGCTTTATTTCATTTTTAAATGTACATCTATTCTTAAATTTCATGTCTGCAAAAACTACTTTGAAAAAAGGTGCAATAGTAAAGCGTTTGCTACGTTGCAAAATTGTTTTCCCACATCACCTAAAAGGTGTTGTAGCACCGAGGAGACCCGGTTTCTGAAGGATTTCAGTGGTTATTTTGTCCCTTTACTTGTGAAAACATCTCCCAGTGCAACCGCACGGCTTCTGGGATGTTGTTGTGTTTTTGGCTTCAAAGTTCTGCACATCATTGATCAGAGGTCAGGACTGCAGGCAGGCCGGTCTGGTACCCACAACCTCGTCTTGCAGGCAGGCCAGTCTGGTACCCACAACCTCGTCTTGCAGGCAGGCCAGTCTGGTACACACAACCTCGTCTTGTTCATCCAGTACTTTGTAATGTGTGCAGAATGTGGATTTTTATCGTCCTGTTTGAGAAACACATGGATATCTCTGGAGAAGATGTGGTCTTGAAGGCAGCGTGCACAGCTGAACACATGTGTTGTCTAATGACTGATTTTCATAGGTAAATTCATACTTTGACTATTTTCTATTAATACTTATTACTCAGTTTCAAGTTTAATTCAGTGACCATTATGTTTGTTGGTTTGTTTTCTCAATAGAAGGGTACTAACAAATATGTCTGTGTGTGGGTGTTTTGCTAAAATATTGTGGACCCTCCTCATTTTGGACTTGTTGTTGATAAGTCTTAATGATCTTTTCCCTCATTGGTCAGAAGCGTTGAGTGAGTGCTTTTACATGGGAAGTTTAATTCCTCTTTAATTGTGGCTGGTTTATTCCAATTTTAAATCCGAATAGAATAATTCTGATCATGTAAACACTCGTTCCTCTTTAAATTAATCCCGGTCTTTCTTTCTGCTCGTTCCCTCACCCGTCTGTCTCCATGATCTTATATTCCGCGCTGGGCTGGTTTTCCTAACAAAGTTTAAAGATGCAGCAGCAGTAAACGCTGGTCAAGAGCAGAGACCATTTATTTAATGAATAGAAATAATTAAAAGAACAGATGGAAACAGGAAACATCCAAATTGTGAGCTTTTCAAAGTTGTAGCGGCTAGGTTAGTTTTTCTTCCGGTAGTTTAACTTCCGGTCCCCCCCCTATCCAATCAGAACCTTCCCAACCCCCAGACCTGGAGAGGAATTGGAGAGAGACCATCAAACGTGTTTTCCATGTAAACCTCAATTCAGAATTACTATTTCCATGTAAACTCAAAGGAAAATAGTTTAATTCTGAATTATTTAATTCGGAATAATTAATTCCGAGCCCAGATGCCTCATGGCATCATTGAAGTACTTAACAAAGGTTTCCCAAAGTATTCCTATTCCCATGTGGTGATAAGATGAGGTGTATTTTATTGATACCAGGATTGGGAAGTTATTGGGCAGCAGCAACATAACATAAAGAAATAAATATCATTTTGATAAATGACAGCTCTTGATGCAGGGGAGTTAGTAACCAGGCCTGAAATAAAACAAATGTATCAAGAAATTAAATCCAGTTCACAAGAGTAGAAGTCAAAGTAAAAGCAAGAATTACTCGTTTTTGTTTTTGGTAGGATTTTTCCATATGTTTTTTTCTTTCTTATTTGGGGTGTTTCTTATCTGAACCACTGAATCACTTAAAATCTCCAGAAAACACATTGCCGTCAATCATGGTGCTGGTGGGGTTTTAAACGTGTCAATATTTCCTGCTACTGTGGGCAGATCTGCAGGGGGCGTGATGACGTGGGATTGAGGAAGTACATTTTCTGTCTGACACTTCCTACCTTTGATTTGAAAATGTTGAGATTCCAAAATTAGAAACCTGCTGTCACTGTGACAAGTGACAGTTAAGATCATGATAAATGTGCACGGTAAATCTGCTCGGACAGCAAATACTAACACAGTTTCTAGATCCTCCAGCATACCATGTGACCCTAAATAAAAAAGATCAGTAGATGGATATCTCCATTTAAATTCTGAAAATCTGAAATAGAAAATGATAAAATTTGAGCACCATTTTGTCATCATTGGTGTGCACCAAACGTGCGCTGGCCGGACATGAATCTACCTACACGTGTTCTCGTCGAGACCTTATCAATCCAGTAAATGTTCCCTAGCAGCGTTTATCTGTGAATCACCCCCACACTGACTTATGTGGGGTATAGCTGGTCCAATTTGACCTTAGTGAACCCAGTTGTGGTCTGTGTCACTCAAACACACATGAATGCATTTGAGTGTGATTTCCATCAGGGAAGTCATTCTTAGTTGATGATGTGATACGGACGATGCAGTAGGATTCTCAGCTTCAATAAGTCAGTGTTTTAATGGTTAGCTGCTGCAGCAGTGTGGATCATTCTGCTGCTGTCAGATGGATGAAAACACTTGTCTTTGGGCTGTTTCCTCCGTTCAGACTGGTTCAGATTTCCCCTGTATTGTGATGTCCATCCATCCATCTTTCTTCCGCTTATCCGTTCCCGGGTCGCGGGGGCAGCAGTATTGTGATGTCACACATTTAAATCACAGCCAAATTTTCCAGCCTCCACCTTGCCATATTGATCCAATTCCTTATTGATTCCTTTATGAAATCTAGACATAGTTTCATTGAGAGACGAATAGGCCTACACAGGTTTTTTTTTACCTTAATTTAACTGCGTTAAATAACAAAAAGAGCACAACGTCACGTCAGTAATGAAACACGTCAGCAGGTTTAAGCAGGATCTGCAGTTCATCTACGATGCGCCTGCACAAACCTGAGTCCGACACTATTGCTGCATGTCAAAATAAATGTCTTATATCATGTCTCGTTGTTGATTTGCTATGTGCAATTTAACCACCTCAAAGCACTGATAATGGAATCGAAAAGTGTAGAGATATACAATCAGATTTCTCATAGATTTCAGACAAGTCTGACCTGGTTTTTAATTCTCGCACTTTCCTGCCCCCAGCTTCATCTCCATTCAGTTTCATATCTTTCTGCATTTACTATAGAGGGGATGCATTGACGTCATTTTCCCACTGGACCACGCCCCTTTAAGCCGGAATTATGGTTCTGCGTCAAATCGACGCCGTGCCTACGCCGTCACCGTGACGCCGTCGTGAACCTTAGGACTTCTCCGTCACTCCATTTCTCCGCGGTGCAGTACCCCCCGCAAGCACTAGGTCGCGGGGGGTACTCTCAGATGTGTCTCTCTCAGATCTTTTCCTGAATGGTTTATCCGACTTTTCCGGTCAGAGTGAATCAAAGAGATAAGGACAACTATTGTGAAAAAAACCAAAACAAAACGAAAATCACACATACACGAAGAAAAGAGCGCTGAAAGTTCACGACTGCTTCAAACCGGAAACCGGAAATGCGTTGCTACCAAGCGAACCAATCACAGCCCTCTCGTCTGCGTTTGGTCTGCGTCACGTCCACGCGTAGTTACAATTTTTGGGAGGTGACGTCAGCGACGGCGTCTGTGACGGCAGATCTGCCAGTTACCCCAAGAACCAGTGGTCCATGGACATTAATATTTGGTACAGTTACCAAGAACCAGTGGTCCATGGACATTAATATTTGGTACAGTTACCAAGAACCAGTGGTCCATGGACATTAATATTTGGTACAGTTACCAAGAACCAGTGTTCCATGGACATTAATATTTGGTACAGTTACCAAGAACCAGTGGTCCATAGACATTAATATTTGGTACAGTTACCAAGAACCAGTGGTCCATGGACATTAATATTTGGTACAGTTACCAAATACCAGTGGTCCATAGACATTAATATTTGGTACAGTTACCCCAAGAACCAGTGGTCCATGACATTAATATTTGGTACAGTTACCCCAAGAACCAGTTGTCCATGGACATTAATATTTGGTACAGTTACCAAGAACCAGTGGTCCATGGACATTAATATTTGGTACAGTTACCAAGAACCAGTGGTCCATGGACATTAATATTTGGTACAGTTACCAAGAACCAGTGGTCCATGGACTATAATATTTGGTACAGTTACCAAGAACCAGTGGTCCATGGACATTAATATTTGGTACAGTTACCAAGAACCAGTGGTCCATGGACATTAATATTTGGCCACGAATCCAGTTTCCTGATATTTATATGTACTTAATTTCTACGCCGGGGAAATACACGAAGCAAAGCTTGAAGGCTTACAAAAGTCTTGACGCTTGGTCCGACTTCAAGGCAGGATTTGTTGTAGAAATTAAAGTGATGAGGACACCGAACTTTATGATTTGACCGTTTAACGTTAGCTACCCAAAAATCCAACATTACCTGATACAAAATGGGAACCACAAATCCACGTTTCGGTGCCTGGAATCCAGTTGTTTCTGTGAATCGCAGCGATCCATTTGTCTTTCTTAAGCTTATTTTTCAGCAGTCTGTAAAACCATAACTCCGATTTCTTGCTAAATCTATGAGTACAGTCGATCGCACAACAGCTCTTTCCCATTTAAGATGTTTTCCAGTTGCTCAAACTGAAAGTTTACGCTGACACTCAGTCTTTCTGACACTCAGTCTTTCTACCACTCAGTCTTTCTGCCACTCAGTCTTTCTACCACTCAGTCTTTCTGACACTCAGTCTTTCTGACACTCAGTCTTTCTGCCCTCAGTCTTTCTGCCACTCAGTCTTTCTGACACTCAGTAACCCGCTGTTGTGAAGTCGCATCTGTGACGTCATGCGCATTCTCTCTATACCTAAGTTAAAATCGTGCTTCAAAAAGAGAGACGACCCCTACAGGAGAGGAGAGGTGTCTGATACTAACACACAGCACATCTGTGCTGGAAAGCTGTGTGTAGGACACATATCCGTCCACCTAGTCCTAATACCAGTGTCATACACAAACAAACGTCTTTATCCCGGCCTTGTAACCCCAGTAGGCCAGAGCTACCCTTTGGGTACGATGGCCTTACAGTGACGTAGAGGGATGAAGACCCATACTGGCCCATCCAGGTACTTTCTGAGGCTGAAACGCTGCCTTTGTGCTGGCTCTTAGCTCCTGGTCCTGCTGGAAAATACACCTTTAAGCACCAAGAGCACTGGGTTTGAGTTTTCTTGTTTGTGCTGAACAGTGTTTTGATTGTTTTTGAGAAGGTTCATGTTTTTCTAAGAGGTTTTATGTTTTATGTATAATTGTAAGGCAAACGTCATACTTTATTTGGCAAGACTTTAATGCTTAAAATGATAGTCAAAGCCTTTCTAAAGGCCATTAATTTCATTTAGATGACTGTTGTTCAGTTCCTCATTGTTGGTATAGACAACACTTAAAGGTATTGTGACATCATTTTTAACATGCTTTTAACACTATTAAAAGTCTTGGCCAACATCCCTCAAATGTGTCTAAAAGAGTGTAACAAGAAAAACTTCACTTTAGTACTCCATTCCTGGCTTTTTATGACAGTGTTTTTTTGCGCCGTGAAAAACGCTTCCTTTTACCCCTTTCCTGTCAATCATTGCGCCGCTCCTCCTCCAAACCTCCTCCTCCTCCAGCCATACGCTCACAGCGGCGTCGGAGTGTTAAGCCGGGAGCGACAGGCGAAGCATGCATGGAAAAGCAGCAGGGCGAACCACAGCAAACAATCATAAAAATAAAGGCATGTGAGCAGCACTGTCCCCTTATCTAAGTCCAGTCAGTGGCCGCGGGTCTTTTTAGCAGTTTTCCTCCGGTGATTAGAACAAAAGAGGCTCTAAACAGCTCCGTGTTAAGCCTGATTTATGGTTCCACGTTAAATCGACGCAGAGCCTACGCCGTAGGGTTCAGCGTATGGTGTGCGTCGCCGCGTAACCCTACGCCGTAGGCTCTGCGTCGGTGTAACGCGGAACCATAAATCAGCGTTTATGGTGCGCTGGAGAGGAGAGGAGACAGGGAGCTGGGTGGAGGGGGCGGTGATTTAGCGGGGCGTTACGTAACGATCCGCCACCAAACCAGATGAGCCGTTTTTGCATTGTTATGCGGAAAATCCCAGAAAGCACACAATACACTGAATGTTAAAAGTTGTTTTTTGGGTGTAATTGATGTCAAGACACCCAACAAAACACATAAAAATCAAGAAAAATTTGTTTTTCATGTCACAATACCTTTTAAAGAACCTTATCATGCTCCTTGTCTCCAGGAAATTGCTTTTCTAAACATGTATTCTGTTGATACTCTGTCATTTTGCAGGGAATTGTTGAAATAAATAGAGACTACATCATTAGCATTTATTAATCTTCCTGTTCCTTTTCCTTAGGAACAGACAGAAGCTTCTCCGAGCCTGTAGAGGACACAGACACCACCGTTCCCCTGGAGGACATTGTGAGAAACCCTTTCTTTATTCTTTTCTGCAGCCATTTGTGTGTTTAAATGTCTCTCTGCCTTGACTTCCCATCCGTCCAGTTTGTTTGGTGTTGATTTGTCATTGTTCTTGGCGAGAAAGCCTTGCACAGTCACAGTAATCTGTTAAGAAATCTACCGTAACTGAACACAACATGCTGTGATTACTTGCACCCAGGAGCTCATTCAAGAGCAAGTTACAGCAGGCACTTTTCTGTGTTCGTACACAAGAGTGTCATTTTCTTCCTCACTTTTGGACTTGGTTTCATGAACACACAGAATATAAAGCTTTAACATGAGGATTAGAAAGCCGACAAGCGTGTCTTTCTCTGGTATCTTTCTTTAACTCTCCTCCTCCTGTTTTCTCCTCTCTATATTGGCTTCCAGTTCCTTTTGGGATAGAATTTTTTTATTTGTATTACTTGTTTTAAAAGTTCAGAATTGTTAAAGGTCAGTCTGCTGATCAGTTCCTTCTTTAGGTGCAGGCTAAAAACCAGAGGAGAGCGTGCTGTTGCAGCAGCTGCTCCAAAGCTGTGGAACAACTTCACACATGTCCACGAGCCCGGGGGCTTTTAAATTTCTCTTTTCTCTTTTCTCACTGGCTTTTAATGAAGTTCATTTAAAAGTATTTTTCTCATGCTGTTTGTAGGTGTTTTATTGTTATGTATTTGTATCTGTACAGCATGTTGGTCAAACTCGGTTATTTTTAAATGTGCTTTTATGAATAAATCTGACATTAACCTAACATCATCTTTGCCGTTGTCTCTCCCACAGCCTCTCCCATCCTTGAAGGACAATTATCCAGTGCAAGTCACAGATCCTCACGGTAAATAAGGTGTCTTTATTCTACAGCTCATTTTATAAACATGTGTGCACCACTTTTGTCAATTCAGTTTAGTTTTATTTACAGGACTGTCTCAAAAAATTAGGATATTGTGATTTTCTGTAATGCAATTACAAAAACATAAAAGTCATACATTCTGGATTCATTACAAATCAACTGAAACATTGCAAGCCTTTTATTATTTTAATATTGCTGATCATGGCTTACAGCTTAAGAAAAATCAAATATCTTATCTCAAAAAATTTGAATATTCTGGGAATCTTAATCTTAAACTGTAAACCATAATCAGCAATATTAAAATAATAAAAGGCTTGCAATATTTCAGTTGATTTGTAATGAATCCAGAATGTATGACATTTTAGATTTTTTTTTATTGCATTACAGAAAATAAAGAACTTTATCACAATATTCTAATTTTCTGAGACAGTCCTGTATATAGTGCCAAATCATGACAACACAGGTCAACCTGTTTCAAAGTAGTCCAATTAATACAAGGCCAATAAAACAACAATAACTATGATTGCTTTGCTAAGGAAACCAACAGGTTACATCAAAATTTTTCTTTGATCCAATCCCCGTTTCTGAGCAAGCACCAGGTGACCCTTTAACAGAAACACAAACACAAACCTCCGGCAGAGCCGGGCTCAGGAACGGTGAGGGTTAGAGTTTGAGAGGACAAGAAAGGGGAGAGAACGGCAACAACAACAGATCAGTAACACCTGCTAAGAACAAGGAACACAGGTTAACAACCATAACAGTCACTACGTTTCCATGCATCAATAACCCTTTTAAAACCCGAATATTGGCAATAACCCGAATTTGCACGGCCATGTAAACACCAATAACCTCTTTGAATAACCCGAATTTGCTCATATTCAGGTTTTTAAAAACCCCAATATGAGCCCTGGGTTACTCCTTTTAAAACCCGAATATTGGGTCATGTAAACGCCAAACGGAATACCCCCATCAAACGGAACAGGAATTTGTTTTCTGCACATGCTCTGTTCACAAGGAATCCTGGTCTTTTGAGTCCAGGACGTTCTTATAAACACAGAGAAACCAAGACCAGGAGGAGACTAATCACTTCATAAATGTAATGAAGGATATGAACATTTCTGCATTTGTAGACGGTAGAAAGTACCGGGATAGAAGATTTACAAGAAGGTGAGCGAAAAGTTGCGCGAAGCAGCATTTGTTTTGAATTTGGATACAGGAAGAAGAAGCAGAAATGATGGGAATTGCGTCGTGATGTTCTCCGTGCATCGCTGGTTTGATCCAGATATCCCAAATGATTAATTACCATGTAAACGGAATATTCTGAATGTTTCAATTCAATTCAATTCAATTTTATTTATATAGCGTCTAATACAACAGATGTTGTCTCTAGACGCTTTCCAGAGATCCAGAACATGAACATGAACATAAACATAAACATAAACCCCCGAGCAATTATTATATAAACAATGGCAGGTAAAAACTCCCTTAGTGGGAGAAAAGCCTTAAGCCAAACAGTGGCAAGGAAAAACTCCCCTTTAGGAGGGAAGAAACCTTGAGCAGGACCAGGCTCATAAGGGGGGACCCTCCTGCCGAAGGCCAGACTGGGGGAGTCAGGGACGTCGACAGCACACAGCAGGCAGGTGGAAGCAGCAGCGGGATGACCAGAGGTGGGGGGGGGGGGCGTCAGCAGCACACAACAGTCATGTGGAATGTTTCAGTAACCGGAATATTGTGCCTCTACCCAGATGGAAATGGTCAGACACCTGATAATTAGTAAGTACAGAAGCCGTGGGTGATGCATATAAAAGCCTGATCCAAGAAATTACATTTTGACCAAAACCGAATTTCTCTAAAGCAAAGAAAAGATAATCTCATTCGATGTGATCAAAAGCCTTTTCTGCGTCTAGTGAAATTACGGCTTCAGCACCGGGAGTTTGGGAAGGAGTATATGCAAAATATTGAGCAGACGTCGTACATTACAGAATGACTGTCTCCCACGGATAAAACCAGTCTGATCATTAGAAATTATCGAGGGAAGAATCTTCTCCAAAGGAGACCTAGGGCTTTAGCCAGAATCTTAAAATCTTGATTAAGGGGGCTTATAGGTTGAAAAGAAGAGCAGTTCTGGGGATCCTTGTCTTTTTTCCAGAGGGGCGAAATGGTGGCGTGTTATAAATTCGGAGGAAGAGTTTTTGCTTGAAAGGATTTGGTATACATTGCATGCAAAAGGGGTACTATTTTGTCTAAAATAGTGACTTATAAAAGTCGGCTGGAAAGCCATCTGCCCCTGCAGCCTTCCCGCTTTGCATAGAACCAAAAGATTTTTTTATAAATTCAGGGGTGATCGTTTCTTCAAGGAACAAAAGGGCCTAAAAGGGCCTCAGGACTTATTTTGGCAATTTTCAAATTATTGAAAAAATCAGCAAAGTGGGTTGGGTCAAACGTAGATTCAGAAGTATAAAGACTTGAGTATTATTTTTTGAAGCTTGGAGCTTGTGATAGAGCCGGAAACAGGTTTTATGGTTTTTATGGCGTTTTGACGATGCTGGTGGGCTAAAAGTCTCGTGCTGTGCTCATACAATTTATGGCGGGACTTAAGCAGTGACTCCTCTGCGCGCTGAGATGTTAAGAGATCGAACTCTTATCTTTAAGGAGTTCGGGAATAGGATTCATTGCATATTGTGATGTAGATGAGGAATGGAGGATGTGAGGTCAGAGGTTCTACTTTTGCAAAGCTTATTCACATGGGGTGTATAAGAAATGAATCGTCCCCATAGAAAAGCCTTCAAAGCTTCCCGGTGGATAGATGGGGAGGTATCAGCCTATGGATTAGTCAAGAAAAATGTGTCAATTTGGTTTGAAACATAGGTGACAAACTCTGGGTTGGAGAGGAGAAGAGGATTAAAGCGCCATGACCTATTTGGGGGTCTTTCCTGTAAATCGAGCTTAAGTTTGAGTGGCGAATGGTCCGAAATAACAATACCTTGTGTCAGGGTTTGACATTTCCCCCAGTTTCAGTTCTGTCTTGACCCTCCTGTTTCCATCTGCCCTGATTGTCTGCCCCTGTGTCTCGTTATCCTGTTATATCTAGTCTTGTCTTTCCCTGCTCCTCGCTGGTCCGTACTGTTTCCTCCCTCCATGTTCTCCTCGTCAAGTTTTCGGATTCATGTTTTTGGTCTGCCTTTTGATCCTGCTCAGCAGCGTTTTTGGTTTTGATTTTGCTTTTGCAAATATATTTTAGTTTTTTCCAACTCCTTCCTCCTGCTCTCCTGCGTTTGGGTCCTCAACAAACCACTCTGTGACAGAACGGACCAGCCAATATGGACCCAGTAGGAAAGTACCTCACCCTCCTTGAGTTCTTCTGCCGCGAGGCGGAGAAGAAGATGCGCCGGGTCGAGGAGGAGGAGGCCCCCTTCTGGGGAACACGCCTGGCTCCAGGGGGGCCCGGGTGTGTTTGAGTCCTGGGGGGACGAGGTCGGCGCCAGCCCCAGCTGGTTCCTGTCTCGGCGGTGGTCCCGGACGCATCGTCTCCTGTTCCGGCGGTGGTTCCTGGCGCATCAGTCCCTGTTCCTGCTCCTGTGATGGTCCCGGACCCCCCCAGCCAGCGCCGAGGACCCGGGTTCCCCCCCAGCCAGCGCCGAGGACCCGGGTTCCCCCCCAGCCAGCGCCAAAGACCCGGTGTCCCCCTCAGCCAGCGCCGAGGACCCGGTGTCCCCCTCAGCCAGCGCGGAGGACTCGGTGTCCCCCCCAGCCAGCGCCGAGGACCCGGTGTCCCCCGAAGCCGGCCCCGAGGATCCTTGGTCCCCCGAAGCCGGCCCCGAGGATCCTTAATCCCCCGAAGCCGGCCCCGAGGATCCTTAATCCCCCGAAGCCGGCCCCGAGGATCCTTAGCCCCCCTAAACTGGCCCCGAGGACCCTTAATCCCCCGAAGCCGCCCCCGAGGATCCTTGGTCCCCCGAAGCTGGCCCCGAGGATCCTTAATCCCCCAAAGACGGCCCCGAGGATCCTTAGCCCCCCGAAGCCGGCCCCGAGGATCCTTGGTCCCCCGAAGCCGGCCCCGAGGATCCTTAATCCCCCGAAGCCGGCTCCGAGGATCCTTAATCCCCCGAAGCCGGCTCCGAGGATCCTTGGTCCCCCGAAGCTGGCCCCGAGGATCCTTAATCCCCCAAAGCTGGCCCCGAGGATCCTTAGCCCCCCGAAGCCGGCCCCGAGGATCCTTGGTCCCCCGAAGCCGGCCCCGAGGATCCTTAATCCCCCGAAGCCAGCCCGAGGATCCTTAGCCCCCCGAAGCCGGCCCCGAGGATGCTTAATCCCCCGAAGCCGGCCCCGAGGATCCTTAGCCCCCCGAAGCCGGCCCCGAGGATCCTTAATCCCCCGAAGCCGGCCCCGAGGATCCTTAGATCCTTAGAATCTCAGTGAGATCACTTTTGAACGGTAAATATTAAAATAAACCGTACACAGGTACATTTACAACTGATATTAAATCACTGTGAATACATCAATGTCAGTTACGTGTATTGAATGGCTGGATGACAACTAAACGCGTAATTAGATAAGCTTTTCTGTGTTATTTTGGGGGGAGGGAAAACTTCGCTTCATGGGTTACGGATGAATTAGTAACTGAAATGTAATCTGGTGCAATGCAACTCTTGTGTAGCTACATGAGATTAATGTAAGCGATTTATTAATATTCTCTTACATTGGACAATGATAAATTATGGTTTTCAGTTAAATATTTTATGATCCAGCTCTATTTATCTGTAGTACGATGCTGCAGATGTTTATCAGTCTGTGGTCAGTGTGTTTTATGCTGCTGGGGAGGAATCACACACAAACACTGATGTATTTAAATGATGGATGTGACAATAAGAGCAAGTGTCTGTCTGTGAGAACAAGTAAAATAATTAAAAGACAATGTATTAAGGCTCTTAAATCACAGGAAAATATGTTTGGCTTTACGGAAGAACAATTTTATTTAACAGAGACTATTCCAGCATTAGGACAGCAGAACATCTATTCCGGTAGAAAATAGGCGAGACGCAACACCAATTCAATACTCTGTAGCTGTGCATCCGAACCAGAAGTGGTCTGGGCTTGGCGTCAGCTGGTGGTTTGGGTGCAGCGGTTCCATGGACTCGTTGTGGCCAAAAACTTCACGAAGGAGGTTACACACAAATTCAGCAGTTTAGGCATCTCCACAGGCCGCAGGCCAATTATGCGGATATTCTCTCTTCGTGTGTAACTGCTCAGGGGCCTCATCTATAAAGCTTGCTTGCGCAGAAAAAGCGCCTGAAAGTTGCGGAAGCCGCCATCTACGCAAAGCCAAGGATCTAAAAAGAAAAAACTAACCGAAAAATCTGCTTATCTTTACGGCAACTCGGACCCTCCCGTAAGAATTTACTTAAGACACGGGGAACTGGCGACGCAGGGTTTGAGGTGGTGAAATGAAGCCAGATTCATGTCATACTCTTAATAATGTCATCACATATCACAACATATATCAGCCTTAAAATAATAAAATAATAAAATAAAATAAAATCGTGTCCCTCTGTGTGTGAAGCTCAGTCAGTCAGGACTCTGGTGCTGCTGGAGCGGCAGCCTCTTCTTCACCCACCGCTTTAGGACAGAACAAATGAGGGGCTGCGTTTAGGGAGCCCCACGGAGCCCCTAAAGGGACTCAGATTTTTTCATATATATGAGTTTTACGCGCGCGTGAAACCTTTACGTGCGGGTGTATGGTGCCTAAATTAGGGTCCCGCGTTAAAACGACGCAGAGCCTACGGCGTAGGGTACGCGGCGACGCGCACCTACGCCGTAGGCTCTGCGTTGGTGTGATGCAGAACCATAAACCCGCCCTGAGCAGCTCTGAGGGGAGACGGGAGGGGAGGAGTGGGAGCGGGGGGTGAAGCGGGGCTGCGGGGCCGTTTTCGTATCGCTTTCATACAGTGTCTTGATAATTTGCAATTTAAGGCTGAGCCTACCGTTAGTTTTTAAACTGTAAAAAGTGCAAAAAACATGATTTTGAAAAGACAGGGGGACGTGTGTCCCCCTGTTGCGCCGGGGAACTCACGGCGTTTAGCGCAGCAACGGCGTGCTGCCACTCACTCGCTTTATTTTATTGTATACTATTTATATGCTTATTCTAACTTTTACTGTGACCACCAAATAATGTGGTTTTCCTGTCCTCCACATCATCTACAACATCTAGGTCTCCGTGAAAGTCAGTGTCACGGTGGCTGCTACCTCTCATTCATTCTGACGCCTAACAGGCTGCAGGAAGCCACTGCGCATGCTCAGTAGGCTCATCCATATGCATTTATGGGCGTGTAGCCAGCAAGCTGGTGCTGTGGGAGCCAACACGCGGGCGCCGGTCAAGAGGACGTCCTACACCAACATATGTGGACATACTCAAGAAGGATGCCGGGGCCCAGAGTACCAGCGAACTGGAAAGTTGTATGGAGAATCGGGATGACTGGAGACAACGATGGACGGCTCGTCTGAGGACGACCTAGTAGTAGTAGTAGAGGGTGGAATATGAGGCGGATTCAGCTACGCAGCCTTCCAGCTGGGCTGTGATTCATAAAGGAACGTTGCCTGCAAATCTGCGTGCACATGGTTTTATTGATCCGGATTTTTTTTTGCGCCCGGCATTTTCGGCTTTTGAGTGTACGTGCACTTTTAGTATGACTCCTACGCAGTCCATTTTAAATGAGGCCCCAGGTAATCAAGCTGCTTCTTTATGGACGCGTTTTCTTTCGTTAGCCGAGCCACCGTGAGCTGGTCACAGGGGTCAGTTAGGGACTCCTCCACATCCTGAATCCTTTTTCCGTGAACATCAACCGTCCACTGTAGAGCTGAAATGGCAGACACAATCAGTTTCTCACATGGTTGTGGAGGAATTTTGATATTTTGGATATTCACTTCTGCACAGCTCTGTTTAGGTCTCACCACAGCATCAGGTTGAGGTCTGGTCTGGATGCTTTTATGTTTAGTAATTCTGATATAGAATTGCTGGTGTGAATCTGATCATTGTTCTGTTGCATAATCAGGGCTGCACATAATTATTTTGGTCTGGTGCTCAGAGGAGCCCCTGGATATGTGACTTGGGCCTCCAAAAACGCGGTGACCCGTCTCGCCGGATCGATAAAAGAGGGATGCAGGAATAAGTTATAGGCATAACGATATTTATTCACTTATAAAGATGAATGGCTCAATATGGTCCTTTACAAAGTTAATTTATTTCAATAATTCAACTAGAATATGATGTAAAAGTTAATTTATTTCAATAATTCAACTAGAAAATGGTGTAAAAGTTAATTTATTTCAATAATTCAACTAGAATATGGTGTAAAAGTTAATTTATTTCAATAATTCAACTAGAATATGGTGTAAAAGTTAATTTATTTCAATAATTCAACTAGAATATGGTGTAAAAGTTAATCTATTTCAATAATCCAACTTAAAAGGTGAAACTAATATATTACCTAGTCTTATTACATGCAAAGCAAGATATGTTAAACCTTTATTTGTTATAATTTTGATGATGGAATTGTTTATTGATTTCATAAAATATTCTCTAATTTATTTTTTATTTGGGGTTTTCATAAACTTTGAGCCATAATCAGAGCAGAGTCTTGCTGCTGCAGGAAACTGCTGCACGCAGTGACGGACGCTGGCTGATTTATGGTTCCGCGTTGCACCAACGCAGAGCTTACGGGGTAGGATACGCGGGAATGCGAACGTACGGTTTTCTGTTTTCTGTTTCTATCCACGGGTAGTGGTTCAGTTTGGCGTCTCTTTGTAGTTGGTGGTGGTGGAACGCCAAAATAATTACTTAATGGCGCTTGCTTCTTGGACATTTTGACGAGACGTGTCGGGGTTTGTTCAGTAAAACTGATCCTTACCTCTCTCCCTGCGCAACCCACCGCAGCAACGGACGCGCTGTGATTGGCCAGCCCAGTACCAACTTTGAGTGGTAGTTCTGGGGAAAAGCTCTCCCAATAGATTTTTCAATATTAGTATTCTGGTCTGGCCACAACCAATAATATGAGCCCCAGCTGTTGGTACGCAAAAGCGCTTCGCAGCACAAGATTGACAGCGCACTGTGGATTTTGACGGCGCATGCGCTCTGGCGGCCCACTTATGTGCAGCCCTGTGCATAATCCAATATTGATGCAGCTTTAGTTTCAGACTGACGGCCTCGTGCTTGCCTTTTCAGTCTTCATCTGATTGTGCTGATTGTTGATGATGACATCATCAGCTTTTAATGGATTTTTTCAAAATATTTGACATGTCATTCTGAGGGGAATGGCACATCCAAATCTAAAGCAATGAACTTCCTTTCACCACATGGTGGCGCTATGAGTTTGAGCAATTATGAGAATCTGTTCAGAGCAGTATTGATCATACACATGAAATCTGAGGTCTCTTGGACAATGCATGCCCGAGTGATAGCAAACCAAATTCAAAAACACTGTATTTATCCCTGAGAACAAATGTATTGTTGCAGTAGGGATTTCATTTAAGTCTTTTCAAGGAGTCATTGTTTAGTGGAAATGGTACAGGGGTATAAATACCTCGGTGTTCACCTGGTTGACAAACTGGAGACAACTCTGATGCTGTGGAGAAGAAAGGGTAGAGCAGACTTTACTTCTAGAGGAAGCTAAGGTCCTTCAGTGTTTGCAGGAAGATGTTAAATATCTTCTATAAGTCTGGTGTGGAGAGTTGAATCACTTCTGCAGTCGTCTGTTGGCGAGCAGCAATCAGAACCAGTGACTTAAAGAAACTGAACAAGTTGATCAAGAGTGCTGGCTCTGTTCTTGGGACTGTTCGTCTCTCATGATAGAAAAACTATTTTGCCGAGTCCTAGCTCTCCAAAAGTCCACAATCATCTCCTTTGTCTTGTTTACATTCAAGTTAAGGTGATAACGCAGATGTGTTCCTGGCAGATGCTGTGACATTTCGGCAGATCTCCATGCCCTCTGGATACCTGAGTCCGTCCTCAGAAGACAGGATACGACAGGTCAGTGTAACATCCTTCCATGCATCCACTTGGATTATATTGAAGCTTCTACAGCAAGACACAGGTTTACTGAGGGAAACCCACGCTGTTCCTGAATAACAGTCAGTTGTTCTTCACACTGACTTCATTATTATCCTCAGATCTCTTCATTTCTATTTTTAGTAGTCACATGTGACTTTTACATATATTATATATATATGGTATTTTGGGGGGGGTGGCGCAGGCAGGTGGAAGCAGCAGCGGGAGATTAAAGTCCCCTCAGCCGGTCAGCTGTGGCTCGTTATAAAACTAATTATTTCAACTGAAAACACATTAAAGCATAACTGTTATATAACTGAATAACTGAATGAATAACTGATTAATACAATATTTATGTTTTTTGGTAAGTGACCGCGGTATAAGCGGGATAATGCCCTTCGAGGTGACATTAACTAAATATATGGACTTCACGGAGGCAAACCGTCTGACGGTTAATGTACAACTCGTCGGGCATTATCCTTTATGTGTGTGTGTGTGTGTGTGTGTGTGTGTGTGTGTGTGTGTGTGTGTGTGTGTGTGTGTGTGTGTGTGTGTGTGTGTGTGTGTGTGTGTGTGTGTGTGTGTGTGTGTATATATATATGGTGTGTGTATATATTATATATGTATGTATATATATATATATATATATATATATATATGGTGTGTGTATGTATGTATGTATGTATGTATATATATATATATATATATATGTATGTGTGTGTATATATATAATATATATATATATATACACACACACAGTGTATATATATATATATATGTGTGTGTGTGTGTGTGTGTGTGTGTGTGTGTGTGTATGTATGTATTTGTTGTCTGTTGTTAAAATAAGAAAATGGCAAAATGATCCAATAGATCAATATCACAGGTTAAACCCCCAACACTCTGTAGTTGCTGTGATGCAGGTCTGGCACAGAAACACAGCCTGTCATTACTCTTTAATTCACAGGATGTGGTTTTGTTCCACCGTGCGTTTGTGAGCATTTGTAATAACAGCATACACAAAGAGGGCTGAAAAAGAGCTAACACCACTCTTTCTTTCAGTTTTCTAAAAAAAAGGTACCTTTGTTGAAAATAGAGTATAAGGAAAAGTGTGATACTCAAACTGGATTTTTACAACTCTAGTGTGTCTGTTTGTTCCTTCTCCTCGGGGGAAGGTTCAGGATTCTCCGTCTGGCCTTGATCTGCTCTGGTTTATGTTGAGACTTGTTTCACTAAAGGAGATGTGGAAAAGCATCCCATCACAGACACACTATGAGTGCATAACTTACATATCTGAAAACAGACACCTGCCACAACCAAATGTTTACCGTAGGTATTAAAGGATACACCCCCTTTTTCTAACAAAGCAAAAAGGCGCAATATTGAAGGCTTCATGAAATGTCTGACATTCTTTTGTAAAAAGAGCTCAGAGACCCAGCACAGAAACCCCATGTGTCTGTAGCAGGTGGAGCCAGACCCTCCACCGACTCCACCCAGCCCTGCAGGGGAAGGGTGTAACAGCGTGGTTGTACCGACTTGTTTCAGGGGTCCAAGCAGAAACTCTCTCGTGTGTGTGTGTACATGTATGACTTCATTCGTGTTTTCGCTTTTAACCAATAGTAATCTTTCCATCTTTCCAACAGAATTATTCAACATTACCACACATTTACTGCAGGGCTTTATCTGTGTGTGTGTGTGTGTGTGTGTGTGTGTGTGTGTGTGTGTGTGTGTGTGTGTGTGTGTGTGTGTGTGTGTGTGTGTGTGTGTGTGTGTGTGTGTGTGTGTGTGTGTGTGTGTGTGTGTGTGTGTGTGTGTGTATGTCTGTGTGTGTGTGTGTGTGTGTGTGTGTGTGTGTGTGTGTGCACGCGTGTGTGTATATGTCTGTGTGTGTGTGCGCACCCATGTGTGTGTGTGCGCGCACGTGTGTGTGTGTGTGCGCACGCACCCGTGTGTGTGTGTGTGTGTGTGTGTGTGTGTGTGTGTGTGTGTGTGTGTGTGTGTGTGTGTGTGTGTGTGTGTGTGTGTGTGTGTGTGTGGAAATAAGTCTGACCTACTGCCGGCAATGAAAACCAGACTCCTGCTCCGATCATACAGACACCGGACAGCCCTTAGAGGGCCCCGGAATCCATACTCACCGAGCGCCCCCCACAGACCTGGACCTGGACTCACTGACCCCCCACAGAATGGCATGAGGGACACGGTCAAATGCCTTCTCCAGATCCACAAAGCACATGTAGACTGGTTGGGCAAATTCCCATGAACCCTCGAGCACCCTGCGGAGGGTATAGAGCTGGTCCAGTGTTCCACGACCGGGACGAAATCCGCATTGTTCCTCCAGAATCCGAGGTTCAACTATGGGACCCTGGCGAGACTTTCCCAGGGAGGCTGAGAAGTCGGATCCCCTATAGAGGGTCTGCATTGAGGTCACTTCCCCACTGGACCAGCCCCCTTACTGCACTGAGTGGCAAAACATCAGCAAAAACAGCTGCAACTAGTGGAGAAGATGGAATAACAGCTGAGTACCGGCTTAAATTTAAGGCAGTTGGACTTGACAGTGACCCGTACAGTTGCCCCAAGAACCAGTGGTTCGTGGACATTAATATTTGGTACAGTTACCAAGAACCAGTGGTCCATGGACATTAATATTTGGTACAGTTACCAAGAACCAGTGGTCCATGGACATTAATATTTGGTACAGTTACCAAGAACCAGTGGTCCATGGACATTAATATTTGGTAGTTACCAAGAACCAGTGGTCCATGGACATTAATATTTGGCACAGTTACCAAGAACCAGTGGTCCATGGACATTAATATTTGGTACAGTTACCAAGAACCAGTGGTCCATGGACATTAATATTTGGTACAGTTACCAAGAACCAGTGGTCCATGGACATTAATATTTGGTACAGTTACCAAGAACCAGTGGTCCATGACATTAATATTTGGTACAGTTACCAAGAACCAGTGGTCCATGGACATTAATATTTGGTACAGTTACCCCAAGAACCAGTCGTCCATGGACATTAATATTTGGTACAGTTACCAAGAACCAGTGGTCCATGGACATTAATATTTGGTACAGTTACCCCAAGAACCAGTCGTCCATGGACATTAATATTTGGTACAGTTATATGTACTTAATTTCTACTTGAAGGCTTACAAAAGTCTTGAAGCTTGGTCCGACTTCAAGGCAGGATTTGTTGTAGAAATTAAAGTGATGAGGACACCGAACTTTATGATTTGACCGTTTAACGTTAGCTACCCAAAAATCCAACATTACCTGATACAAAATGTGAACCGCAAATCCACGTTTCGGTGTCTGGAATCCAGTTGTTTCTGTGAATTGCAGCGAACCATTTGTCTTTCTTAAACTTATTTTTTGGCAGTCCGTAAAACGATAACTGAGATTTCTTGCGTTTCTTTCTTGAGTACAGTCAATCGCACAACAGCTCTTTCCTATTTTAGATGTTTTCCAGTTGCTCAAACTGAAAGTTTAGGCTGCCACTCAGTCTTTCTGACATTCAGTCTTTCTGACATTCAGTGGGTGTAACCCGCTGTGAAGTTGCATCTGTGACGTGCACATTCCCTCTATAGTTGGAACACACTCTCCGGTCCCCCTTTTTAGAAAAAGGGACCACCACCCCGGTTTTCCACTCCAGTGGCCCCGTCCCTTTCTTCCATGCAATGTCGCAGAGGCGTGTCAACCAAGACAGCCCTACAACATCCAGAGACTTGAGGTACTCAGGGCGAATCTCATCCACCCCCGGTGCCACTGAGGACCTTACGAACCACCTCAGTGACCTCGGCTTGGGTGATGGATGAGCACGTCTCCGAGTCCACAGTCTCTGCTTCCTCTGTGGAAGGCATGTTGGTGGGATTGAAGAGATCCTCCAAGTATTCCTTCCACCGTCTCACAGTGTCCCCAGTCCAGGTCAACAGCTCCCCAGCGGTATTGGCAGTGTACTGCTTCCCCTTTCTGAGGCACTTGGCAGTTTTCCAGGATTTCTTGGAGGCCGACCGATAGTCCTCCTCCCAGACCCCAGTTTCTGCCTCCAGGAGCACCCAGGTTGCGGCATGCTTGGCCTGCCATTACCTGTCAACTGCATTTAGTCATGATGTGGAAGTTCCAGATCATATTTGGCTCTTGTTTGTTGCCACATCCTCAAAATGTTAAATGTACAGCAAATGTAAACCAGAGTGCTTTACTCAGATAGTTGCTCATAAAAAAGAATAAACAGTCTAAAATACTTTATATATGTATTTATTTAACTTGAACAACAAAACAGTTGTTAAACTATCCTACAACTTCATAATTCATTATATATTGTCATATAAAATTGCACAGGATTACTTGAAACTGCTCATTTAAAGGATGAGAAGAGAATCCTGACCATTTTTACTAGTAAAGTTTTGTGTTTCTGGCATGTATGTTGATAACTGCGGGCAGTTGGTGGTGGGAGGAGGGCACTCTCAGTTCAATGGAGGTAAAAAAAATTAAATGTGGTCATTTGTGCTTCTGTGATTGCAGCCAGTTGAGGATGGAGGAGAATGCAACTGCCCGTCATCAACTTCACCAGGTAAACCAATGCCTTTCATGTCAAGACTAATGTTCCTGAAGTTATTGCTACAATATTTAAGATTTTGCCATTAAAAGAAGATGCTCTGTTAACCCTGAATCTTACAACCCCAATACCAAAAAAGCATGTGTAAAATGTTAACAACAGAATTCAATGACTTGTGAATGTAATAAAGCCATAAATTATACAAATTAGAGCAAAGAAAAAACATCAACGTTGAGAGTGAGAATCTTTCCCACCATGTGCATTTTTTTTGTCACTTTTTTTTTTGTCTGCATATATATTATAATAATACCAAGTTGGTAATGACCTAAGGCATACATGCATTTTTAATATATAATATATATATTATATATATTTTAATATTCAGATTCAGAAAACTTTATTTATCCCCGAGGGGCAATTGCAAAAACAACTAAGCAGCATGGCGTTGAAAGTACAGAATAAATGCAGATAAATAAAGCATGTATCGTATATAAAATATATATAAAATATAAAAATATATAAAAATGTAAAATAGAGTGACTGTAGTGGTATAAAGTGTCAACAGTGTAAACAATGTAACAGGAGTATAGAGTAGTCCTGAGGGGGGGGTGTCTGTGGATGTGGTGGATGGTTTTTAGCAGCTGGAGTTAAAAAGCAGAGTAGCTTTAGGGACAAAGCTGTCTCTCCTCCTCTCAGTCCTGCAGGCGGTGCAGCGGAGGCGCCGCCTGGAGGGGAGCCACTGAAATGCGGGGTGAAGTATGTGGGAGGGGTCGTTGATGATTTTAGCTGCCTGGCTGAGGGCCTGTTGGTTGAAAACCTGTGACAGAGTTCTGACCGGCAGGCCGATGATTTTAGAGCATAGTGATGCTCTGCAGTCTGTTCCTGTTCTGGGTGCTGAGGGAGTGGAACCAGCAGGTCATGGAGAAGGTCATGATGCTTTCCAGGAAGGCGTAGTAGAAAGTCATCATGATGTGTGTGCTGACTCCAAAGGAGTTGAGTTTCCTGAGGAGGTACAGCCGTTGGTGACACTCAGGAGGTTGTCAAAGATGGTGCCCAGGTACTTGTACTCTACGACTGTCTCCACTGGCTTCCCGTGGATGGTGGTGGTGACTGCAGCAGCCAGATCCCTCTGTCTGCTGGAGAAGGTCACCGCCATCTCTTTGATCTTGCTGGGGTTTAGTTCCAGTTTGGAGCTGTCACACCACTCTACGACTCACTTCTCTATACCGAGCACGTATCTGCACCGGGACTGTGTTGATCTGCCACCGCTGTTTCGACACATGTTGTCACACAATGTGGATCATAAATGTGAGGATAACAGCTGCTTGTTTCCGACCAGCTGGTGTCTGACCGGGACCAGCGATCCAGTCACGTCAGGGGAGTCTCAAAAGTCACACGCAAATCCAGAGCAGCTCACAGACAAAAAAAAAAACGTTTGTAAATCATGTTATATTTGTGTGTGCATCAAAAATACATTTGTGTATCTTGTCCTACGCACGTGTGAATTGTTCTGTGCGTTTGTGGATCGGCGTGTGCATTTGTGAATTATGAGACTGTTCTAGCCCCATACATATGTGAAATAGTTTTTGGAAACCATGAAAAACGCTTCCTCCGGACTAAAGAGGAGAGGAACCTGCTTGTTATTAACAGTCAGTTGAAAGGCCTGCACCTCTGGTGGTGCGGAGCTGCATTCATATCGTTGGAGTTGGCAGCTTGCACATGTAAGAAGAAAACATCAGTGCTGGGAGGTATTTAAAAAGCATTTGATGCATCATGAAATGAAATACACAAACAAGCAGGAAAGTTCTTAATCGACAGACCCTGTAGTGACTGCAATTAAAATAAGAGAGGTGAATAGCACCCTGTGCAAACTTATCTGAGAGATTCTGCTGCCATCAAATCTAAAATGGCCTCTTTTTTTCTTCTTCTTGGAACTGTGCATTTTCTTAATTTGATGTTTTCTATTTTCAATTGTGAATAAAATATATGTTTGAGATTTGGGTTGTGAGCTTTCAATTACACTTTACACAGTGTGCCAACTTTCTAGGAATTGGGGTTGTAAGCTTGATTTCATTTCTCTTTGAAAGATTGGATGTTGTAAAACACACATTCTCTGGCGGTAACCTCATATCCCTCTTCATTCCTCTTCAGACTGCCCCAAGGAGCTGCAGATACTAAGCAGTCCCTGTGAAAAGTGCTGCTGCCCAGCACCCCCGCCCAAGATCAGTGACCTCATGAATGACAAAGATCTGCTGGACTTACTGCGGCTCAAACTGGATCCAAACCACTGCACCGTCAAAAACTGGAAGAACTTTGCGAGTCGTTGGGGGATGAGCTACGATGAACTGACCCTGCTGGAGCACCGGACCCAGGGCTCGTCGTCCCAGAGCCCCACCCAGGAGTTCCTGCTGCGCTACAACCAGAAGACAGTCACTGAGCTCACGGAACTCTGCCGCATTTACCAGCGCATTGATGTGCTGCGACTCCTACAGAGCTGGATAGAGAAGGACTGGCCCTCACGCTGGCAGCACACTCATTAACCATCAATCTGTGGATTTATCCAATCTGTCTTTCTCTCTTTTTTTCTCTTTAGGCAAGTACTTGATTAGGATTTCTTATTTTTCATTATATTGGGTTCAGGCTACAAAAATTTGTACTAACTCCATCAAATGCTTTTGTGAATAGTTGTATGGAATTTAACTGGAAACTCTGAGTGAAGACAACAGAGTCAGAATACTTTATGAATCCCAGGGGGAGGTTGTTTTAAGTTCTTGAATTGTCCAATATTCCTCACGTTATGACATTTTCCCCTTCAACGGCAAACTATAGTAAATAGAAGAAACAGTACTGTTAATACCAGCTCGAAAAAGCTTACTCAGCTCCTCTCAACTGGGAACACGCTTCCACATGAAATAGTTATATCAGTACTGATTAAAAAGATGATCTCCGGGTGTTGATAAACTAAGCTTCGGGTCAGCTTATTCCCATTACCCTTGAATTAAGAAAACATTTCATTTTACGAAAGTGCTTATATATCGTAAAAAGGGTTTTACAATCGCAGGAGGTGTTTAATCAAACACAAAACTACAGTGGAAATGCCTTCTTACAAAATATTCAGAATAATTTAGTCCCAGTTCATTTGTATAGTGCTAACTGGCAACAAAAGTCAATTCAACAATTTTATTGCAGCCCAATTTGGTAGTCACTTTCCAATACATTCAGTTTTGTTGTAAATCAATTAGTCCAATGTATTCCAACGTAGTCCAATGCCAAACTCATTTAATGCCTGAACATAAAAAAAACCCAAAAACTATCTGACTGAAGAAGCAAGCAGATCTGCTGGAAACACGAGGAGATTAGTTCAGGGATATCTGCTTTGAGACAGTAACAGAAACACGTCTGTTGTTTTTGTAGTTTGGTCAGAATGTGCATGCGGTCTGATGCTCATTCACCAGCGCTGGATGTTGTCCAGTTCATTCTTGGTTTTTGCTGTCTTGGTCTATTTGACACCTATTTATCTAGTTGAATAAAAACAGCTTTGAACCCAAATGTGTAGTATTGTGTAGATTTTATTGTAGCCTTATTTAGAATAATTTATCTGATCATAACACTACATCAAGACTGCCAGTTTTGCAATATAACTGATTACACACTGTATTAAACTATCCATCCATCCATTTTCTCCTGCTCATCCATTCCCGGGTCGCAGGGGCAGCAGTCTCAGCAGAGATGCCCAGACTTCCTTCACCCCAGACACTTCCTCCATCTCTTCCTCCAGCTCTTCCTCCAGCTCTTCCGAGGGGAGTCCGAGGCGTTCCCAGGCCAGCCGAGAGACATAGTTTCTCCAGCGTGTCCTGGGTCTTCCCCGGGGTCTCCTCCCGGTGGGACATGCCTGGAACTCCTCCCTAGGGAGAAGGGACATGCCTGGAACACCTCCCTAGGGAGGAGGGACATGCCTGGAACACCTCCCTAGGGAGGATCCAGGAGGATCCGGTACAGATGCCCAAGCCACCTCAGCTGACTCCTCTCAATGTGAAGGAGCAGCGGCTCGACTCCGAGCTCCTCCCGGGTGACCGAACTCCTCACCCTATCTCTAAGGGAGCGTCCAGCCGCCCTGTGGAGGAAACTCATCTCTAAGAGAGCGTCCAGCCACCCTGCGGAGGAAACTCATCTTGGCCGCTTGTATCCGCGATCTTGTCCTTTCGGTCACGACCCAAAGTTCATGACCATAGGTGAGGGAAGGTGCGTAGATTGACCGGTAAATCGAGAGCTTCGCCTTTCGACTCAGCTCCCTCTTCACCACGACGGTCCGGTACATCGACCGCATAACTGCGGACGCTGCACCGATCCGTCTGTCAATCTCCCGCTCCATTGTTCCCTCACTCGTGAACAAGACCTTGAGATACTTGAACTCCTCCACCTGAGGCAGGACTTCTCCACCCACCCGGAGAAGGCACGCCACCCTTTCCCGGTGGAGAACCAAGGCCTCGGTCTTGGAGGTGCTGATTCTCATCCCCATCTCATTCTCATATTAAACCATATGTTAATCAGGTTTGTAAAATAGCGTTTTTCCATTTCCGTAATATTGCAAAGATTAGGAAAATCCTCTCGCAGAGTGATGCAGAAAAACTAGTTCATGCGTTTGTATCTTCTAGACTGGATTACTGTAATGTGTCGTTAGCAGGATGTCCGAGTAATTTGCTGAATAGGCTCCAGCTGATCCAGAATGCAGCAGCACGAGCACTGACAGGAATCAGCAGGAGAGACCACGTCTCTCCAGTGTTAGCGTCGCTCCATTGGCTACCTGTAAAATTCAGAATTCAATTTAAAATTTTATTACTTGCATATAAAGCCCAAAACGGCTTAGCTCCGCAGTATTTACAAGATTTGATAGTGTCTTATGTTCCTGGCAGAGCTCTCTGCTCCCAGGGTGCAGGTTTACTCGTAGTTCCTAGAGTATCTAAATGTAGATTTGGAGGGCGGGCGTTCTGCTATCAGGCACCATTACTTTGGAACCAACTTCCAATCTGGGTTAAGGAGGCTGACACCACCTCCACCTTTAAAACTAAACTTAAAACCTTTCTGTTTAGTAAAGCCTATAGTTAGTGTTTAGTAAACCTCTAGCTGGTGTTGGTAAATCTCTAGGTAGTGTAAACTCTAGAGTGTTAGAGTCAGTAGTCATAGTTGAAGCTATAGAACAAAACTATAATACTTAGTCTCAAATATAGCTTCGCGGTAGATATGCTGCTATAGGCTTATGCTGCAGGGGGGACCGACATGATCCACTGGGCGGTGCCTCTCGCCCTTCTTCTCCTCTCCTTTTCCCTGCCTCTCTTCTCCATTACCATTTTTATTTATTATAAATATCTCATAGCTATCATTTTTGTCCATCGTTCCTGTAGTTTCTTGTGCCGTTCCCCCTTTTTTCTCTTTTGTGCATGTTTGCAGGCTGGAGCCTCGGGAGCTGCATTCTGGCCTGTGTTCCCGGCCCCCCCCCCCCCATCCCCGGTCATCCCGTTGCTGCTTCCACCTGCCTACGTGGATGTCTGCTATTGCTGCTTCCGCCTGCCTGCACCCCCCACCCCCCCCCCCCCCCCCCCTCTCTGGTCATCCCACTGCTGCTTCCACATGACTGTTGTGTGCTGCTGACGCCATGCTGACGGTTTATGTTTATCTGTATGTTTATGTTCATGTTCTGGATCTCTGGAAAGCGTCTAGAGATAACATCTGTTGTATTAGCTATACAAATAAAATTGAATTGAATTGAATCCCTACCATGTCGCACTTGGCCTCAAACCGCCCCAGCACATGCTGAAGGTCCCGGTCCGATGAAGCCAATAGGACAACATCATCTGCAAAAAGCAGAGATGAAATCCTGAGGTTCCCAAACCATATCCCCTCCGGCCCCTGGCTGCGCCTAGAAATCCTGTCCATAAAAATTATGAACAGGACCGGTGACAAAGGGCAGCCCTGCCGGAGTCCAACATGCACTGGGAACAAGTCTGATCTACTGCCGGGAATGCGAACCAGACTCCTGCTCCGATCATACAAAGACCGGACAGCCCTTAATAGAGGGCCCCGGACTCCATACTCACTGACCCCCCACAGAATGGCACGAGGGACACAGTCAAATGCCTTCTCCAGATCCACAAAACAAATGTAGACTGGTTGGGCAAATTCCCATCAACCCTCGAGCACCCTGCAGAGGGTGTAGAGCTGGTCCAGTGTTACACGACCGGGACAAAAACCGCATTGTTCCTCCTGAATCCGAGGTTCAACTATTGGCCGCATTCTCCTCTCCAGTACCTTGGCGTAGACTTTCCCGGGGAGGCTGAGAAGTGTGATCCCCCTATAGTTGGAGCACATTCTCCGGTCCCCCTTTGTAAAAAGAGGGCCCACCACCCCGGTTTGCCACTCCAGCGGTACTGTCCCCTTCCTCCATGTGATGTCGCAGAGGCGTGTCAACCAAGACAGCCCTATGACATCCAGAGACTTGAGGTACTCAGGGCGAATCTCATCCACCCCCGGTGCCACTGAGGAGCTTACGAACCACCTCAGTGACCTCGGCTTGGGTGATGGATGAGCACGTCCCCGAGTCCCCACTCTCTGCTTCCTCAGTGGAAGGCATGTCAGTCGGGTTGAGGAGATCCTGGAAGTATTCCTTCCACCGTCCGACGATGTCCCCAGTCGAGGTCTCTGCTCAACACCCGCACCATACATGGTGCCGGCAGAGTACTGCTTCCCCCTTCTGAGGCGCCGAACGGTCCGCCAGAATTTCCTCAAGGCCGACCGAATGTCTTCCTCCATGGCCTCCCCGAACTCCTCCCAGACCCGAGTTTTTGCCTCCAGGACCGCCCGAGCCGCGGCTTGCTTGTCCTGCCGGTACCTATCTACTGCGTCAGGAGTCCCACAGGCCAACATAGCCCGGTAGGACTCCTTCTTCAGTCTGACGGCATCCTGTACTTCCGGTGTCCACCACCGGGTTCTAGGATTGCTGCCACGACAGGCACCGGAGACCTTGCGTCCACAACTCCGAGCCGCCGCGTCGACAATGGAGGCAGAGAACATGGTCCACTCAGACTCAATGTCCCCCGCCTCCCCCGGGATCTGAGAGAAGCTCTCCCGGAGGTGGGAGTTGAAGATGTCCCTGACAGAGGGCTCAGCCAGACGTTCCAAACAGACCCTCACAATACGTTTGGGTCTGCCCGGTCTGTCCAACCTCCTCCTCCGCCAGCGCATCCAACTCACCACCAGGTGGTGATCAGTTGACAGCACAGCCCCTCTCTTCACCCGAGTGTCCAAGACATGCGGCCGAAGGTCAGATGAAACGACAACAAAGTCGATCATTGACCTCCGGCCTAGGGTGTCCTGGGCCACGTGCACTGATGGACACCCTTATGCTTGAACATGGTGTTCGTTATGGACAAACCGTGACTAGCACAGAAGTCCAACAACAAAGCACCTTTCGCGTTCAGATCGGGGAGGCCGTTCCTCCCAATCACGCCTCTCCAGGTATCACTGTCATTGCCCACTTGAGCGTTGAAGTCCCCCAGTAGAATAATGGAGTCCCCAGTTGGAGCAATCCATACTAACCAGTATATACTCAAAAAGTATACTTAAGTTGGGCCGCTCGTTGGCGCAGTGGGTTAAGTAGCGGCCCATATACTGAGGCTACAGTCCTCCTCCTGCAGCGGTCGCGGGTTCGAATCCAGCCCGCGCACCTTTGCTGCTTGTCTTCCCCGTTCTCTCTCTACCCCTTTCCAGTCTGCATCTCCAATAAAGGGCCACTAGAGCCCAAAAAAAAAAACCTTTTAAAAAAGTATACTTAAGTTCGGCCCTTTTAAGTAAATACCAGTAGTATGCATTAATTCAGACGTACTACTCAGAGCCACACAGCACTTCCTGCCGTTGGGAGGGGGAGTTGTGAGTTGTTACCATGGAGTTGTTACCATGGTAACAACTCACAGCAGCATTAGCAGCGCACCGCTCCGCTCTTTCCCGTTTATCCTGACCGAAACAAGATGACTGTTACGTATCGGTTTGGTGTTTGGAACCCCAAAATGCAGAGACAGAGACAAAGTCAGTTTTAACGTGTTTATTGGTAAAACACAGCGTTTCCAAAAACGGAGAACAAGGCAGGTGAAGGTGGCGGAGGACAGGGCTGAGCACGGGTAGACTCTGAAGCACACGCAAAGTGATCAGGCACGGCAGAGAGGCACCCCGGTATCTGCACAAAATCCCATAATGGATTAAGAGTGAAGACTGAACACAAGAAGTCACAGGAAACTGAAGCCACTGTCAGACCAGTTGCGACGGAATAATCTGGCACTGGCGTGGTGTCTTGGCTAGGCTTTATAGATTGTCTGGGATGAGAACCAGGTGTGCCTCATTGAGCATGTCAGCCCGACTATGCCCTCGGCTGCCCATGCTGCCAGGGAGAGTGAAAGGGGTGGGGGAAAAAGGAAAACAGAGCCTTCCAAAAACAAACCAAACACCAACAAAATGTAGCCATGACAATGACATTATAATATTATTATATACGAATATTATAATATTAATATTATATCATAATATTATTAGGGCCCGAGCACTTACAGTGCGAAGGCCCTATTTTATCTGTAGGATTTTTTTATTCTTTCTTTATTCTTTATTCTTTATTTTCCTTCGACGAAAGGAGGGCCTTTTTGCCCCCCTAAACGTGCCCCAAAAGTCACCAAATTTTGCATGCAAGCCAGGCCTGGCGAAAAATTTGATATTTAATGGTTTGCATTAATGGGCGTGGCCTAATGGCTAACAGCGCCCCCTAGAAAACTTTGTGCCTCAAGCCCCACAATACGGTTTGACGTACATGCACAGAAACCGGTACACACCTGTAAAAAATTCAGCCGGTGTTGTAAATTCAACACTGGGTGAATTTGTGTGTAACCTCCTTCGTGAAGTTTTTGTTTTGGCCACAATGCCTCTGAAATGCCCATTATAACTGACCGAGTCCATCGAACCACTGCACCCAGACCACAAGCTGACGCCAAGCCCAGACCACCTCTGGTTCGGATGCACAGCTACAGAGTATTGAATTGGTGCTGCGTCTCGTCAGCCGTCACCATGGGCCTATTTTCTACCGGAATAAGCGGATTCACTTTTCCCCTGATGTCAGCCCGGAGGTAGCCCGGCTCCGCTCAGCGTTTACTGGTGTGAAACGGAGACTTCACCAGGCTAACATCACATTCTGTCTCTACCATCTGGTTTTCATGTTGGGCAGCCAGAAGGTGAGCTTCTCTCAGCTTCATGGTCCAACATATGCCAGCGACCTCCGGTGATTCCACCAGTGCAGCTGACGCTTGACCTCTCAGTAATGTCGGTCATCGCGGATAGCTGTCGATTGGTATTCCTTCTCTGTGGTTTGGGTTAGCCATGTTACGGTTTGCCAAAGGCAACTCATTGTGTGTTAATTGTTGGACTGTTTTGTGGTGGCACATTTTACATTTTCCTATGGCTCTCTCCGATATTAATGGCCACCTGCCTCCATTTTTGGTGCTCTGCAAATAAAGTTGCAGTTCTTCTCGTTTTATTACTGGCAAGATGACGTCACTATAACTTAAAGGAAAGTCTCTTGGCGCCATGGCCAAAACCGAACAGGAAGTCGGCCATTTTGAAAATTTTTGAATTAATCGCAAAATTTTGGCGCAATTTATGCCATTCCTTCGGCAGTTAATACGGGCTGAACCGTAACGTGCACCCAGGTGTGTTATACATCAAAATGTTCATCCCCGCCCCTTCATCTGATTAGTCGATATCTGATAGATCCTACTTTCTGCCATAACTTTTGAATGGGTTGTGATAAAGACATGTGGGTGGTGTCATCGGACTCGGTTTTGAGTACTTGACCTTCATTGGCATGAATTAGCCCTGCCCCTTCTTCTGATTGGTCGATATTTGATAGATCCTATTTTCTGCCATAACTTTTAAATGGTTTGACATAATGACTCATGGGTGGTGTCATCAATCAGTTTTGGGTCCTTGAACATAATTGCTGCAAATTAGCCCCGCCCCTTCATCTGATTGGTTGATATCTGATAGTTCTTACTTTCTGCCATATAGAGAGTCGTGGCTGGTGTCATCTGCTAAATGTCCAGGCCTGAAGAATCTACATGCAAGTCATACAAGCTTCCACTGCAGCCTGAAAGTGCACAAGGGTGCGAGGGCCCGTTCATCGCTGCTTGCAGCTTTAATTATACTTAATATTATACTTATGACATATACGTATCTGCGCAGCACTTAACAACCAAACACCGCTGCATTGCATTGTGGGAAGTTTCTGCTTAGCTAGTGTCCATCAATCCACACTAATACATTTCTCCAGAATGAGTATGGATAGTGCATACTATTGTGTACGTACTAATGTTTCGGACGCACTAAAAATCTCAAATACTGTTTTTGCTATTCATTAGGGTGGAAGTTTGGAATTTTGGACGCAGCTCATGAGACCATAATGCAGGCTGTTACAGGAGTATGGCTGTCCCCCCTCCCCTCCCTGACCACTCTGGCCTCCTTGTTAATGCAACACCATCTTATTCACCGGGGGCCTCTGGGACGGTGGTGGGAGGGTAACTCCTACCCCTCTGCTCTCTCGCCTGCTGTGGGTGAGGGTTCTACTCCTGGGGGGCAGTGATGTGTTGCCCCCCAGACCCAGGGTTGCCACCTTTCAGAAACAGAAATAAGGGATGCCCCGATTTCAGCAGCGCAGGAGCCAAAAAAGGGACATCCCCAAAACTTGTAAACTGCATAGAAATGTGTTTATTTTATATGAAAAAACAAAACGCTTTGATTTAAAGTTTAAAGTGCTTCAATAGCATTGAACTTGCATGACTGTACAGACAGCCAACCCTATGCTATGTATGTCCACATCAGCCAAGATGTATAATATAGCCTACAGGTGAAGAATATGGTGTAAAAGTTAGTTTATTTCAATAATTCAACTTAAAAGGTGAAACTAATACATGTACATTACATAGTCTCATTACAGGCAAAGCAAGATATGTTAAGCCTTTATTTGTTATAATTTTGATGATTAAATTGTTTATTGATTTCATAATATATTCAAATTTTTTTAGATTTTTTATTTGGGGTTTTCATAAACTGTGAGCCATAATCACCAAAATTATAACAAATAAAGGCTTGAAATATCTCACTTTGAATGTAGTGGGAAATAATACATTTGTTTCACCTTAAGTTGAATTTACTACGAATGAAGTTTTGCAATATATTCAAATTTTCCGACCTTCACCTGTATATTATGATATAAATAAATAAGAGCATGATATATGTCCGTATTGGTTCAATACGGAACGCAATTTTTAATTCCCAATTACGGAACAATTCTGTATTTCAAGGGACGGGTGGCAACCCGACCCCGTACTACCAGACCTGCTGGTGCTGGTAGTACGGGGGGCAGGTTTGCTATGGTTGTAGCAGGCTTGGGTGGCTTCTCCCCCCAGATGTGGTGACCCCTGCTGCTGGTGGACCGGTGTGGACTCGGTCTGTGGCGGGGAGGGTCGGGGGGGGGGGTTAGGGCCCCTCCCTTGCCCGTGTGCCGTCTCCTCGGGGCTGCAGGTGTGTAGCGGTCCTGCTGGGTCGTGCCTTACATGGATCCTGGGCTGGTTCGGCTTTCTGCCGACTTGGGAGTGGGGACCCAGCACCTATCCGTGAGAGGGGGCCCGGTTGGCCCCTGATGAGCTGCAGAGGAGAGGTCCAAGTCTGCTGCATGACATACCCTCCCAATACCAGCTGGGATTCAGCCCCAAGTTCTGGCTGTGGTCACTAGCGGTTGCTGAACTCGTGTTGGAGGTCAACATCACACACACAAATATCAATACACTGTAATACACATCACAGTTTTCTGTCCACGTCTGTCCTTCTCTACTTCACTGTCTGTGAGTTTAGTCCTCACTGACAGAATCCGGATATCTCCGGTCCAGAAAGGTTTGTTAGATGAGACTGTCAATAGGGTTGGTGTGGGGGACTTTCACTCTCACATATGCACAAGAAAATGTTGCAACATCAACCTGCAATAAATGGTTTCCTTTGCCGACCGTGGCACTAATCCTCCATATACATGCAGGCATGTAAAGAAAATAAAGAAAAAAAACAAATGAAGGTTTTGGAACAGTCTTCTAGAATACCAATTGGACCTTCAGAGAGCTGTGCATAAGTGAATACCCAAACCTTCAATGAACTGAAGCAAAGTATTTAGGAAGAATTAACCAAAAGTTTTCCACAACCATATGAGAGACTATTAAAGTAATATGTGAATCAACTGATTTAAGTTCTTGCTGCTAAAAGCTGCTAAAAGTGGATCAACACTACAAGCTGTTGAAACATGGTGATGCTTAGTGTTAATATGAATATTTTGGTTGTTTATTTATTTTTGGCTTCATTTTTGTCATAACATTTTACTGAGGAAAAAAGTTATATGTTTTTGGTCTTCACAGGCTGTATTTTTCTAATAATATGGCAGATTAGAATCAAATGATTGTTTTTTTTCACATAGAAAAAAAAATGATTGGATGAAAAGAGGGGCTATTAAATTATCAGATGAACAAAGCAACTTAAAATGAATGAGAATATTAAATACCATTTATTATGTATATATTAACAGAAATTAACATTTTCCTTCAGGAAATATGATATATGTATATGTATATATATATATATATATATATATATATATATATATATATATATATATATATATATATATATATATATATATATATATATACAAACACAAGCATTGATTAGAAAATTGTTACAAAAGTTTGTTTAATAAGTTTTGTCATCTTAGATATAAAAACCGGTTCTTTGATTTTCCATCTCAATGTTAAACAAAACTAGTGTCACTATTTGAGTAATTTATTAAACAAAAATTTACAAATATGTGTACTCATACAAATTCATTGATTTGACAGAATGTGTCAAGACAAATAATGCATACTACTTCCAAACGAACAATGTTTAGAAAAAAGTTATATCATAAATAATAGTAAAATATACACACATTTGATTAAAACAAAAACTCAGCTTTCTTCATCATCGCTGACTTTTTCTTTCCTCTTTATGATTACAAAATAAGGTATGGAACTGGTTAAGAGACATCTATTGCTGCTATTGTATTTATGGATTTTATTCCTCAGCTTAACCTGATCAGAATCAGTCAGTCTTGATGTTTAGGCCAAGCATATTCGAGAGACCAAGGGACAATTTTTCATTTTCATCTGATGTAGACATTCCAGGAGTGTCCAGGGCCAGTACAGATTTTGGCTTTTCAATTTTGAAAGTGCCCCCTCTCAGCAGAGAGGAATCTGCTGCGTCTTTGGAGGCGCTGTCAACAAGACTTGGGGTGCCATTCTTCAGAACAACGTTAGTTTTCCCTTCACTTGGTGAGACATTAGATGAGGATGCTTTTTCCTTTGCCATTTTCAATCTCTCCATGATGTTAATTTTGTCTCCTGACTTTGATGTTCCGTTAACTATTGGCAATCGGATACCTTTGCTGACAACATAATCTTTTTCCTCGGAGTCAAGCTTTGATACACCAATTGCATCAGCAATCTCTCCAATGCCGTCAATGCTGTATGCGGGCAGTCTGTGAGTTTTAAAAGTTGGGACCTCCATATCGCCCAATGATACATCAGTTTCAGAGTCAACATTATCATCTATTTCAAGACTTGGATTGGTATTTATCTCTGGAGATTTTGTTTTAGACCCTGAAAAGCTGAATCTTGGAAACTTCAAATGTGGCAATTTGGATTTCTCAAGATTGTTATCTACAGTTGGTGCACTCAGTTCTACTGAAGGAACTGAAATGTTGGCATCTGCTGTAGGTGTATTGATGTCAACCCTGGGTGTCTTCGTTTTAGCCTCACCAGAGGTCTGAACACTGGGAATTTCAACATCGGAACCTGAAAGGTCCAGCTTTGGGAGTTTGAAATGAGGCATTTTTAATTCACCAAGGTGGGGATCTAAATCTAGATCTGGTGTCTTTAACTGTGCGTCAGGTCCTTCAAGGTCAGCTTTGGGCAAGTTGATGTCCACGTGTGGAGATATCACTGTGACATCAGATGCTCCCAGTTCAGCTTTTGGAAACTTGGCATCTATGTTTGGAGCTGAAAGGTTTCCATCAATTTGTGGTGCAGCCAAAGAGAGATCTGGTGCTTTTAAGTCTACTTCAGGAGCATCCACATCAACTTTAGGTAAGTCAAGACTGGCATCAATGTCTGGAGCTTTTAGATCAACATCAGGGACTGTTAGGTCTGCTTTGGGCAGCCTTGCATCTACATCTGGACAGGACAGATCTGGTGTTTTGAGGTCAGCATCTACATCAACACTAGGTTCTTTCACTCTTGGCCCTGAGAAACCAAACTTTGGCATTTTTATTTTGGGTAGCTTGAATTTTTTAGCTGATGCATCAACATCTGGAGCTTCAATGTCTACACTAGGACCTTTGACATACGCCCTTGGTAAATTGGTGTCAAAATCAGGTGCATCAAGACTGCCGTCAATTTGTGGTGCAACCAAAGAGAGATCTGGTGCTTTTAAGTCTACTCCAGGAGCATCCACATCAACTTTAGGTAAGTCAAGACTGGCATCAATGTCTGGAGCTTTTAGATCAACATCAGGGACTGTCAGGTCTGCTTTGGGCAGCCTTGCATCTACATCTGGACAGGACAGATCTGGTGTTTTGAGGTCAGCATCTACATCAACACTAGGTTCTTTCACTCTTGGTCCTGAGAAACCAAACTTTGGCATTTTTATTTTGGGTAGCTTGAATTTTTTAGCTGATGCATCAACATCTGGAGCTTCAATGTCTACACTAGGACCTTTGACATACGCCCTTGGTAAATTGGTGTCAAAATCAGGTGCATCAAGACTGCCGTCAATTTGTGGTGCAACCAAAGAGAGATCTGGTGCTTTTAAGTCTACTCCAGGAGCATCCACATCAACTTTAGGTAAGTCAAGACTGGCATCAATGTCTGGAGCTTTTAGATCAACATCAGGGACTGTTAGGTCTGCTTTGGGCAGCCTTGCATCTACATCTGGACAGGACAGATCTGGTGTTTTGAGGTCAGCATCTACATCAACACTAGGTTCTTTCACTCTTGGCCCTGAGAAACCAAACTTTGGCATTTTTATTTTGGGTAGCTTAAATTTTCCAGCTGATGCATCAACATCTGGAGCTTCAATGTCTACACTAGGACCTTTGATATCAGCTTTTGGTGAAATAACATCAAGATCAGGTGCATCAAGACTGCCATCAATTTCTGGTGCGCCCAAGGAGAGAGCTGGTGCTTTTAGGTCTACTCCGGGTGCACCCAAATCAACTTTAGGTAAGTCAAGACTGGCATCAATGTCTGAAGCACTAAGATCAACATCCAAGTTAGAACCCTTGACTTTTGGCCCTTTAAGTTGTGGTAGTTTAAATTTAGGTGACTTCAGATTAGTATCAAGTGGTTCAATCTCAAGATCTGGACCGTTAAGGTTCACATTCGGTCCTTTGACATCAGGCATGCTGATGTCAAGGTCCTTCTCAAACCCACCACTGATTTTTGGTGCAGAAAGATTAACATCTGGTGCACCCACATCCACATCTGGCCCTTTAAAGTCCACATCTGGTACTTTCACATCAGTATCAATGTTAGCCTTCGGTCCTTTTAGTGGAAGTTTGGGTTTCTTTAAGGTGAACCATTTCGGTTTTGCAGAGGGACCATCAATATTCACATTTGGAACATCGGTATCTAATTTGGGGGCATCCAGTTCTGTTTCTGGCAGGCTGAGATCAACATCTGATGTTTTTATCTCTCCATCAATCTTTGGAGCTAAGAGATCCAAGTCAGGTGTTAAAGCCCCGGCATCTAAATCAACATCTGGACCATTAACCTTTGGTTGTGAGAGAGACCATTTTGGCTTTTTAAAAGTGGGCAATTTGAACTGAGCAGATGGGGTATCAGTGTCTACATTCAGAGTTGGAGCATTAATATCAGCTTTGGGTAAATCCAGCTCACCATCAATTTCAGCTTTTGGGCCATGAACTTTTGTTTTTTTCCATTTCAGATGAGGCCAGTTTATTTTTCCTGAAGGGGCATCAGCGTCAAGATCTGGGCCATTAATGTCTAAATCAGGACCATCAAGGCCAGCTTCTGGAAGATTCAGCTCAGCATCTAGATCTAAGTCTGCATTTGGACCTTTAAGTTTAGGCTTCTTCCATTTCAAATGAGGCCAGTTGATTTTGCCAGAGGGAGCTTCCACATCAATGTTTGGAGAGTTAATGTCAATGTCAGGGACATTTAGATCACCCTTGACTTTTGGAGCAGTGAGCTCCATATCTGGTGTGTTAACATTTGCATCTAAGTCCAGATCAGGTTTGGAGCCATGAAATTTTGGTTTCTTCCACTTCAAATGAGGCCAGTTGATCTTACCAGATGAGGCATCCACATCAAGACCAGGGGTTTGAACGTCTACATCAGGGCCTTGGATGTCAACATCTGTTGCATTTAGGTCCGCACCAATCTTTGGTGTGGAGATACCGAGATCAGGTGCTGACAGGTCAGCATTTTTACCTTTACCACTTTTCCATTTTAAATGGGGCCAGTTGATTTTTTCTGAAGGTGTTTTAATATCAGCATTTGGGGTTTCTAAGTTTACATCAGGACCTTTCATACTCCCTTTTGGCTCTTTCAGGTCCAGATCTGGACTTGCAACATGGAGCTTTGGGGCAGACATATTGAAGTCAGGTGTCTTCACATTCCCGCTGACAGAAGGGATTTCTACGTTTTCAGACACATCCAGCTCGGCTTTTGGTGTTTCAATCTGAGGCAGAGCAAAGTGTGGCATTGTGAATTTTGGGGCCTTTTTTGGAAGGTCTCCATTGAGAATGGGACTGCCTATTTCTCCCCCATTTCCATGTGCAAAATGTATCTTCCCATTCGGGCCGTCAAGGGAGATTTTTGGTGCCTCAGCTGATGCACCCAGCGACAAATCCTTCTCTAGGAGTTTCTGCAAATAAGTAATCAGAAAAAAACTAAATTAACATATATTTCAGCTCATGCATTTGAGAAAAGAAAACTGAATCCACTGAAGAGTGACTTTGACTGCAGTAATGCCTGGCTATCAGCAATACGTCCCACTCCTGTAGCACTTGCTTTGATACCAGTATAGAGCCACTTCCCTCAAGTAAAACAAAAGTTTCCTGTTTTGTATACAGGACTGTCTCAGAAAATTAGAATATTGTGTTAAAGTTCTTTATTTTCTGTAATGCAATTAAAAAAACAAAAATGTCATACATTCTGGATTCATTACAAGTCAACTGAAATATTCCAAGCCTTTTATTATTTTAATATTGCTGATTATGGTTTATAGTTTAAGATTAAGATTCCCAAAATATTCAATTTTTTGAGATAGGATATTTGAGTTTTCTTAAGCTGTAAGCCATGATCAGCAATATTAAAATAATAAAAGGCTTGCAATATTTCAGTTGATTTGTAATGAATCCAGAATGTATGACATTTTTGCTTTTGTAATTGCATTACAAAAAATCACAATATTCTAATTTTCTGAGACAGTCAGAAAATTTAAAAAAAAACAGTCTGAGTCTTATAGAGTCACTTCATTCAAGTAAAAAAAAAGATTCCTGTTTTGTATATTGTATGGGTTCACATTGAATACTTTCTTTTTTTACTCAAACTGTTTGGATATAGCACAATTATAGCAGTGTATTAGCATTAACCACATCTCAAAGAAGCGATGCTG